>NC_091466.1:49554517-49664517 GCF_027789765.1 Dendropsophus ebraccatus | reverse complement strand
ACACGGATCAGTTATGTATAGCGCACCACACTTCTGGGTACACGTGCGGGGGTGGGGGGACATGGGAAGGGGGCGATTAACAGACATAACATACATTGCAACGTTGTATAACTTTTTAATGTGTGTTATTCTGTGAATAATTGCTGAGCGCCGCACTACCCCTTTAATGTTGTGCCCTTGCTAAACAAAAAAAATAATAATAACTAAGTTCCCCCCATCAATGTGTGCCCAATACCTCATAATAAGAAAGTAAAAACAGTGTTTTAGACTGATCCAACTTCATTAATTAACAAAAAATAAAATGTTGCTTGAACATAAGTATCCACACCCCTGAAACTTACCTCTGAGGGCCTCGGTTTCTCTTGATCATCTCTTAGCTGTTTCTGGACATGATTTGGAAACACATAACCTATAAGATCTCACAGCTGACAGTGTATATCATACCAAAGACCAAGGCACAAGGTGAAAGAATTGCCTGCAGAGCTCAGAGCAGGGGTGTAGCTAGGATTCATGGGGTCCCATAGCACAAAACTCACATGACCCAGCACAGTCCCCCGGTGTTCTGTTCTCCCAGATCCCCTGCACATGAGTGATGCCACTGGCACGCCAGGGGGCTGGGAGAACGGACCATGTGGGGGGGTTGCAGATTGTAGGCAGAGGATGGTGCCGGGGAAGGGGTGGTGGAGGTTGTACTGGGAGATTAAGGTATGTTTCCACCATGTTATGATGTCCTCCTGAGGGAACATAGGATTACAGAGGATTTTTAGGAGGGAAGATGAGTTATAATGTATTGATGCTAAATAATAAATGTGAGTGGTGTCCGTAGGGAGGAACCTTTCAAGTCTGGGATAAGGGGCTTGTTGTCCATAGTAGACTAGTGTGGAGCAGTCACCAAAGAGTCTTGAAACACAGAACTAGCCAGATATCCCTCCTTACAGGAGCCACCCCTTGGCTGGGTCCTTCCCTGAGGGATATCTGGCTAGTCCTGTGTTTCGAGACTCTTCGGTGAGGCTCCACAGGCTCTTCTTTTGCATAGTAGACTAGAACAGAGTAAGGTCTCTTCTGCATCTCAGCTGATGTAGTTTAGCATACAATGGAAGACATCTAAGAATTAAGGTCAACGCATTTTATTTGTGTATATGTCCAAAAGCTTAAAAGGTATAGAGTAGACCAAGGATGACAATCTAGGATAGTACTGGGTGGCTGCTGGTTAATTGACTGAAGCAAGTATGTGTTTATGATCTACACTGAATAGCCAATTTATTAGAGACCCCCTGCGAAGAAGAATTGTAAACCTTGTATAGCATACATTTTACTAGGTGTTGAACCAATGGGATTCATGATAATCTCTGTGCACTATGTTGGCGCTATGTCCTAGAGTTTTCTGCTTTGTCCTAGAGTTGCTCTATAAGGCTATGTTCACACTACGTAAGAGACCGGCCGTTCTGTGACCCGGTTAGGTCACGGAACAGCCGGTCTCTGCAAAGATCAACCAAGATCTTTCCGGCCACAGTGTTCTGATGCGGGCGCATCAGCGCGCGCATCAGAAATCTCATAGCACACAATGAAGCAAGCGGCCGGAGCAGATAATTGGCTATATGATTTCACAAGCACCATACTTTAGCTAAGCATGTTGCAGGTCTTCTCCTGCACTTCTTCTTCTTCCCGGTCCCGTGCGCAGCATCAGCTTTAATGAAGCCTGTCTTTGCTCAGCCAATCACTGGCCAGGACCACCACGGCCAGTGATTGGCTGAGTGGTCTGTCAGCTAAAGCTGCTGCTGCTCATGGGACCGGAAGGAAGAAGGAGCGCAGGAGAAGACCTGCAACATTCTTAGGTTAAGTATGGTGTTTAAACAAGGGCTGCAAGGACATCGGTAACGATGTCCCTGCAGCCCCCGCTAAACGATTATCGGCGGTGTAATAGGCCCAGTAAACGAGTGCTGATCTGCTAGAATACATTATTGATCGGGCCCCCATCGGTCTGTGGAATAGGACCCTTACTCTGTGTGCATATACCCTAATATCGCAGTAGATCTTTACTGGTTTATGTGTTTCTTCTAGTTTGCATCAGAAGCAGAAAGAAAGAATGAAAGGTCCCAGAAAGGTAGTAAAATAACCTTTACAATATAACTTCATTCAGTTAGACAGTTGAAAATGGGTATTACAATAGGACTGGCACCATGTTAAACAATATTGTGGTGAGTGCAAGTCCTAAACAACCCAAAACACAAACATCCAGAAAGAAAAGGATTAAAAAGGATGGACTGCCCCTCACAAATAACGTGTATCAAATACAATTTATTTCACATAAATGCAAGGGACAAAAAACTATTAAAAACAAATAAATACATACATTTCACTGGCCATTATGTGGCCCTTGAACCCAAACCCACCAATACAATATCCCAAATAGCGGCCATGATCAATTAGATAATATCACAAAAAATAAATACTTAAAATAGTTTTAAAAAAAATAAACAAAAATGAAATTGCAAAGTGTTAATGAATAAAGTTCAAAAATTGCCCAAACAATAATAGTGTAATACCAATGCAAAAGGGTTAAAGTGCTATAACGAAAGTGCAAATCAGGGTGTAATTACACAATACAGACAGTATGGGCGTCACATGGTGGGTTGAGACAGAGGATCCCACGCATTCTGTCACACAGACTTCCTCAGGGATGAATAAATGTACCCTTAATGCCACTATATTGTAGGTGAATAAACAATTAAATTACATACAGGTGTATTGCAAAAGCAGTATTCACAGAGCACATGAAGTTTCGGGGGTAACGAACCCTGTGCGGATCCGGTGCCATCTTGTTCCGGTCACATGACCAGGCAATCACCTGACCAACCGCACATAACATTGCAATATTATGAATACTTGCCCTGCAAGTCCATATCCCGTCATGAGATCTACGGTGTACGGGTCCAAAAGTCCAAAAGTGAACACACAGGCCAATATAGGTAAACATGAGATGTGGCACCCATAATAAATTACATCCGCAGCGTGTAAGGACTAGGTCCACAAATAGATAAATAACGCATACGCATCAAGTCCAGCATAAATAAACATAAGATATAACGCCTATTAGCAATAATCCATAAATATATGCTAGCCTACTAATAAGAAGGTATAAATACAGTGCAACAAACACCGTAAAAACGCATATATATATTGCATAAAAGCTGTATAATCAAAACATCATATATTAAAGGCCGCACAATATGGATTTAATCAAACCAAGCAAGAGTATAATAATCCAAAATATATTGCAAAAACGTGTGAACATAATCAAGCCGGGAGAAAGTAATAAAGGTGGAAGATTTATTATTATTTTTAGTGTTTATTTATTTTTTGTGATATTATCCAATTGATCATGGATCGCTACTTAGGATATATTGTATTGGTGGGTTTGGGTTCACGGGCAGCATCATGACCAGTGAAATGTATGTATTTTAATTGTTTTTAATATTTTTTTTTTTGTCCCTTACATTTATGTGAAATAAATTGTATTTGATCCATTCTTTTCCAATCCTTTTTTTTCTGGAAGTTGAAAATGGGTTTCATCATTGGACATCCCCTTTAAGAATCGACTCTAGTTGAGGTAAGCATGGACATACCTTGGTGTGCCTTATTTCTCTTCATCTCAGAAGGGCCTACCAAGGCCTAGATTGTACCTTGATAGAAACATAGAAGACTGTCGGCCTGTAGACCTGCTGGTCTGTTTAATAGAAACATAGAAGACTGTCTAGTCTGCCTAGGGCTGGGCGGTATACCGCAAAAATACCGATACCGTCACTGGCGTCGGTTAACCGACCTCAACTTAGCCAGGACGGTATCTGCGGTATTTTTGTATTTTTCTGCTGCTCCTCCAGCTCGGACATGCCGGCGTCACTGCACACACAGCACAATAACTTGTGCAGGGACGCCGGTATCAGAGCGGGAGGTGGAGGAGCAACAGGGTCCAGGTGACAAAGCCGCCCGACCCCCCCCGCAGCCAAGCGCCCCCCGCCCGTCCGAGCGCCCTCACCACTTCCCTCCCCACCCGTCCAGGCCCCATCCCGCCGCACCTGTCCGTCCATGCGCCCACCCGTCAAGTCCGGTCCCGTCCGGCATCCCTGCACACACAGCATTGCCCTCCCCGCCCCGCTCGGACGGGACTTGTGCCGGGAAGTGAGGTGCAGGTCGGTCGGGCATTCCGCCTAACAGCCGCGGCTGACCAGCTGTACATATCGCGTCCCGTCGCCCCGGCCACACATGCAGGTCCCGGTCTCTGGCTGCAGAGACTGTAATGGTGATAGCGTCCTGCGGGCCCTGGAGCTGAACACGGGATCTGCATCCCCCGATCCCGCTCTACAGCTCCAGTAATGGCAGCGACGCTATCACCATTACAGTCTCTGCAGCCTCCTCCAGAGACCGGGACCTGCATGTGTGGCCGGGAGGGGAACCTGTGTGCCTGAATAAGAGGAGGGCAAAGTCCCCCCAGTCCCCCTGTGTCCCCCCCAGCTGCTCCAGTCCCCCTGTGTCCCCCCCAGGCCCCCTGTGTCCCCCCAGCTGCTCCAGTCCCCCTGTGCCCCCCCCCCAGCTGCTCCAGTCCCCCTGTGTCCCCCCCCCCAGCTGCTCCAGTCCCCCTGTGCCCCCCCCCCAGCTGCCCCAGTCCCCTGGTGTCTGCTCCAGTCCCCCTGTGTCCCCCCAGCTGCCCCAGTCCCCCTGTGTTTGCCCCAGTCCCCCATTAGTCACCCCCAGTCTGCCCCAGCCCCCCTTCAGTCAACCTCGGTTTGCTTCAGTCCCCCCCCCAGTTTGCCCGAGTCACCCGCAGCTCCCTCAGTTTCCCCCAGTCACCCCTCATCTTTACCTGTACTACTACACCCCTCATCTTTACTTGTATTACTACACCCATCTTTACCTGTACTGCTACAGCACACATCGATATCTGTACTACTAATCCTCCTCATCTGTACTACTAAAACACCCTTCATCTTTACCTGTACTACTACTACACCCCTTATCCACTATACCTCCACTACTACACCCTACCTAGATGGAGGCACAAAGAAGATCTCCTATACTATATGGGGACACAGAGGGGGCTTGTCTACTATATGGGGAGCAATGTTACGCTGGGAAGCAATACAGTTGTTGTCTCAAACGTCATTAAAATAGTATCTGACGCTGCAGGGAGAAAAATGTGCTGTTATTAAGCAAAAAGAAAAAAAATCGAGATTTAAATCAAGAATCGTCTAAAAAAAAATTTTTTTAAATCGAGACTTTATTTTTTGGCCATATCGCCCAGCTCTAGTTACAGCTCTATATTGTTATTGAAGGGACTGCAGGTCCCAGCATGCACCTCCCTGTATAATACACTCCTATCCGCCTGCCATCACTATGTGCCCCCTGTAAAGCTACACGCCCCTATCCGCCCCCCTGTATAGTCATACATTCCTGTCCGCCCCCCCTGTATAGTCATACGCCCCTATCCGCTCCCCTATGTATAGTCATACGCCCCTGTCCACCCCCCCCGTATAGTCATACACCCCTGTCCGCCCCCCCATATAGTCATACACCCCTGTCCACCCCCTCTTATAATCATACACCCCTGTCCTCCCCCCGTATAGTCATACGCCCCTATCCGCCCCCCTATGTATAGCCATATGCCCCTATCTGCCCCCCCCTGTATAGTCATACACCTCTATTAGTCATACACCCCTGTCCGCCCCCCGTATAGTCACACACCCCTGTCCGCCCCCCGTATAGTCACACACCCCCATCCGCGCTCCCTGTATAGTCACACACCCCTATCCGCCCCCCCTGTATAGTCACACACCCCTATCCGCCCCCCCCTGTATAGTCACACACCCCTATCCGCCCCCCCCGTATAGTCATACACCCCTGTCCGCCCCCCGTATAGTCACACCCCCCCATCCGCGCTCCCTGTATAGTCACACACCCCTGTATAGTCACACACCCCTATCCCCCCCCCCCTGTATAGTCACACACCCCTATCCGCCCCCCCCCCGTATAGTCATACACCCCTGTCCGCCCCCCGTATAGTCACACACCCCCATCCGCGCTCCCTGTATAGTCACACACCCCTATCCGCCCCCCCTGTATAGTCACACACCCCTATCCGCCCTCCCTGTTTAGTCATACACCCCTATCCGCCCCCTATCCCTATGCGCTGCCTGTATAGTCCTGTAACCCGATCCCAACCTCCTGTATAGTAATACACCCCAATCCATCCCCCCCATATAGTCATACACACCTATCCCTCTGTGACCTGTGTACACCCTGTAGAGGCTGTATACCTGTATATACACATGTCCAGGTCTCTGCTGAGACCCCTAATAATGACAAATAATAATAATGATAATAGACTAACCATGGGTTGCTGCTCAGTGAGTTCTTTTTTACATTTTTGAATCAAAATATCGCCAGTTTGGCACGGCAAGTGGGTGTGGTTTGCAAAAAAGGGGTGTGTCATAATTATCGTTCAATTATCGTTACCGCGGCTACATGTGCGATAAACCGCGATATTGATTTAGGCCAATATCGCCCAGCCCTAAGTCTGCCTTTTTAATATTTCCTTTCCTATTATCTTAGGATAGATACCGTATTTTTCGCTTTATAGGACGCACCTTTTGATAAGACGCACCCCTGATTTTAGGGGAGAAAAATAGAAAAAGAAATATTTTGCTCATTGTCACAGTTTGGAGATAGCATAGTGCCCACATAGTAGCCAATCCCCCATAAAGTGCCCCACATAGTAGCCAGTGCCCCCCATAGTAGCCAGTGCCCCCCATAGTAGCCAATCCCCCCATAGTAGCCAGTGCCCCCATAGTAGCCAGTGCCCCCCATAGTAGCCAGTGCCCCCCATAGTAGCCAATCCCCCCATAGTAGCCAATCCCCTCATAGTAGCCAATCCCCCCATAGTAGCCAGTGCCCCCCATAGTAGCCAGTGCCCCCCATAGTAGCCAATCCCCCCATAGTAGCCAGTGCCCCTCATAGTAGCCAGTGCCCCTCATAGTAGCCAATCCCCCCATAGTAGCCAATCCCCCCATAGTAGCCAATCCCCCCATAGTAGCCAGTGCCCCCATAGTAGCCAGTGACCCCCATAGTAGCCAGTGACCCCCATAGTAGACAGTGACCCCCATAGTAGACAGTGACCCCCTTAGTACCCTGTGCCCCCCATAGCAGCCATTTCCCCCCCTAAAACAACAAACCAGTAACTCACCTGTCCGGCAGCCCCAGCAGCTCCTGTCTCCCGTCGGCCGCGCGCACTTCCGACATCCTCCGGGCACAGGCAGCGGGGTACAGAGACGCTGCCTGTGCCGGAAGTGTCCTGAAACCTCTATCATGAATGATAGAGGCTGCAGAACACATCCAGGACACAGGCAGTCTCTGTACCCCGCTGCCTGTGCCCGGAGGATGTCGGAAGTGCGCGCGGCCGACGGGAGACAGGAGCTGCTGGGGCCGCCGGACAGGTGAGTTCCGGGACCACCTCCGCCCGCTCGCTCAGCTGACAGCCGATCAGGAGCCCAGGAAAGTGCTTCTGATCAGCTCAGCTGAGCGGCGATGGAGGGGCAGGCTGGGCGGGCGGAGGGGATCGCTCAGGGCCGCTCACTATGCATATGCATAGTGAGCGGCAATACAGGGGGCGGGCGGGACGGCTTCCATGCGGTGCTCTGCACTGCTTGGGAGCCGTCTTCGCTTTATAAGACGTACTTAGATTTTCCTCCCACTTTGGGAGGAAAAAAAGTGCGTCTTATAAAGCGAAAAATACGGTGTATGTTTATCAAAGACAGTTTTACACTATATATATATATATATATATATATATATATATATATATATATATATATATGAAGCTAGTGGGCACCACTAATAATCATGGAGTGCTAAACCAATGCATATAAGTAGTACATCATCCTCTCAAAAGAAAAAAAGCATATGCACAAAAAATGGTAGCACATCACAAAAATCTTTATTATGACACTGACATAGATACAAAGTACCACATAAATAAGTGAATGTACAGGAGTAGTAAAATGAGGGAGACAACACCCCAAATACTGCTCTACATTAAAAACACTAAAATGCCACCATAAGTCCTGCTGGTGTACCACCCGGGGCTAATCTACCACTCTGACTCTGGACCGTATGTACAATAACAAAAATCCAACATCTCTACCTAGACAGAGACCCAGTAAAACAAAATATAACCACAAATAATGGAGCATAGGGGGGGGGGGAAAGGAAATTGGAAAAGATCACCATATACAGTCCAACAGAATGAGAGTAAGATGGGATAGGGAATCAGCCCACGCGTTCCGCCGTCTAGCGGCTTCCTCATGGATGTGGGCAGTAGAGTGAGGGGCATAGTATATATACCTATACAACATGTGAAAGCAATTACAGATTAGATGAAAAAAATATATCATCATATCATACCATGTGCAGGAGAATCAAACATGTCCGGCGCCATCTTGGAAGAGCTGCACATGTGCAGTAGCATCAAGAAGCTGCCACTAGAGGCAAAAGTGTCCCATACACATGTCTTCAAGAATATGGCAGCCGCATATATGAGTATAAAAGCGACTGAGAAGCCGGCACCATTTTGGAGTAGTCACGCATGTGCAGTAGCATTGGAAGACATTGTCACTAGAGGTAAAGGTAACCAGACATGAATATGGCAGTCACTATACATATATAGAGAAGCTGACGCCATTTTGGAGTAATCACGCATGTGCAGTAGCATTGGAAGACATTGTCACTAGAGGTAAAAGGTAACCAGACATGAATATGGCAGTCACTATACATATATAGAGAAGTCGGCGCCATCTTGAAATAGTCACACATGTCCAGTAGCATTGAAAGACATTGTCACTAGAGGTAAAAGTAACCAGACTACAAGAATATGGCAACCCCTACACATGTATAGCGAAGCCGACGCCATTTTGGAGTAGTCACGCATGTATAAAGAAGCCGATGCCATTTTGGAGTAGTCACGCATGTGCAATAGCATTGGAAGACATTGTCACTTAAAGTAACAGTAACCAGACATGAATATGGCAGTCACCATACATGTATAGAGAAGTCGTCGCCATCTTGGAGCAGTCACCCATGTTTGGTAGCATTGAAGGACACAGTCACTAGAGGTAAAAGTAACCAGACTACAAGAATATGGCAATCACTACACATGTATAGAGAAGTCGGCGCCATTTTGGAGCAGTCACGCATATGCATTAACTTTGGAAGACATTGTCACTGAAGGTAAAAGTAACCAGACTACAAGAGTATGGCAAATACCATATATGTATATAGAGAGGAATCTCACCCAGACAGCAGTACAATGACTGCCGATCTCAATCAGTGTGACACTATATAGGGACCCTGAATCGTAATCGAGCTGTAACTGATAACTGTCCATATGTGTGTAAAAGCAAACCTCTCAGTACAGACCAAGATACGTTATGGCCATCAATGCCGCTAGAGGTGATATACTTATATAGGCCAACACGAAATGGCCATCAGTATCATTCAAATAGTGCGGATAATACAAATAGTATATTCAAAGAGTGAATAGGTAGACAGTTGCTGACTGATGTCGGCAGTATATATAAATGATCTAACGCATGCGCAATAGCTATAATGAATATCTGTATATAAAGTATCATTGGCGATATTAATAAAGAATCTGGTTCATGCGCAGCGGCGTAATAGTAAAATATATCTAAATAAGAAACAAATAAGATTGTGACGCCGTTCATATTCAATAGAAACATATATAGGGCGGAGACAAGATTACGGATCATCCCCCGTCCAGAATGATTGGCTACATCATATTGTTATGTTGCTATAGTATAGTATAGAGTGCTAAACCTAAATGCCCATAAAAATATGCCCTAGTGAAAACAAAATAAGTGTGAATGACTCATACACGTGCAGGAGAATATATTATTTTCATATCTCTTAACCTTGCGTTGCACTTAAATACTTGGGTCACATATTATACTTGATTTACTTTCCCCTGATATTTATGTGCCGATCACAATTGTCACGTATGGTTTCCAGGATAGGAGCCAAGTTCACACTTATTTTGTTTTCACTAGGGCATATTTTTATGGGCATTTAGGTTTAGCACTCTGAACACTCTCTTTACATGGCATGGAGGAGTGGTTGTCCTCAGACATATGCATACTCAGAGCGCTTCTGCTCTGTTTTTGCATATTCAGTCTTCCATGTCTTGGTTCACTTTTACTACATTTGTATACTACTTCACCTTATATGTTGGATAAGAAATAGGTCCCCATTGTCCAGGACATTTGTCCATGATGATTCTTGCCATTTTTCACCGTGTTATATGCATTGAGGTTCCATATTATAGTAATAGACCACATCCTAAAGTGTTGATGCGGTATTATAGCTACACAACGCACTCTATCACATCATATGTGGCATTGTAGTGACATGCCACATGGGATGCTCTAGCAATAAATTGCACTTGACTACATCAGATGTAACATCCTTACATTATGCGGCATCGATTGGCACCATATGTGATATTGCAGTATTTCGGCTACGCTATATGTGACCCAGTAATCCGCCACATCTGATTACGTTATGCGTGACATAGTGACCCAGTAGTTCGCCGCATCTAATCATGCTGTGTGTCGATATAGTTACCCAGTAATTCTTCGCATTTAATTATGTTGTGTGTGTGTGTGATACAGCGAATCAGTAATCCTCCGTATCTCATTATGCCAAGGGACTATACATTGAATTATGATCAGTACTATAGCAACATAACAATATGATGTAGCCAATCATTCTGGACGGTGGATGATCCGTAATCTTGTCTCCGCCCTATATATGTTTCTATTGAATATAAATGGCGTCACGATCTTATTTGTTTCTTATTTAGATATATTTTACTATTACGCCGCTGCGCATGAACCAGATTGTTTATTAATATCGCAGATGATACTTTATATACAGATATTCATCATAGCTATTGCGCATGCGTTAGATCATTTATATATACTGCCGACGTCAGTCAGCAACTATCTACCTATTCACTCTTTGAATATACTATTTGTATTATCCGCACTATTTGAATGATAATGATGGCCATTTCGTGTTGGCCTATATAAGTATATCACCTCTAGGGGCATTGATGGCCATAACGTATCTTGGTCTGTACTGAGAGGTTTGCTTTTACACACATATGGACAGTTATCAGTTACAGCTCGATTACGATTCAGGGTCCCTATATAGTGTCACACTGATTGAGATCGGCAGTCATTGTACTGCTGTCTGGGTGAGATTCCTCTCTATATACATATATGGTATTTGCCATACTCTTGTAGTCTGGTTACTTTTACCTTCAGTGACAATGTCTTCCAAAGTTAATGCATATGCGTGACTGCTCCAAAATGGCGCCGACTTCTCTATACATGTGTAGTGATTGCCATATTCTTGTAGACTGGTTACTTTTACCTCTAGTGACTGTGTCATTCAATGCTACCAAACATGGGTGACTGCTCCAAGATGGCGCCGACTTCTCTATACATGTATGGTGACTGCCATATTCATGTCTGGTTACTCTTACTTTTAGTGACAATGTCTTCCAATGCTATTGCACATGCGTGACTACTCCAAAATGGCGTCGGCTTCTCTATACATGTGTAGGGGTTGCCATATTCTTGTAGTCTGGTTACTTTTACCTCTAGTGACAATGTCTTCCAATGCTACTAAACATGTGTGACTACTCCAAGATGGCGCCGACTTCTCTCTCTATATATATATATATATATATATATATATATATATATATATATATATATATAGTGACTGCCATATTCATGTCTGGTTACCTTTTACCTCTAGTGACAATGTCTTCCAATGCTACTGCACATGCGTGACTACTCCAAAATGGCGTCGGCTTCTCTATACATGTGTAGGGGTGGTCATATTCTTGTAGTCTGGTTACTTTTACCTCTAGTGACAATGTCTTTTAATGCTACTAAACATGTGTGACTACTCCAAGATGGCGCCGACTTCTCTATATATGTATAGTGACTGCCATATTCATGTCTGGTTACCTTTACCTCTAGTGACAATGTCTTCCAATGCTACTGCACATGCGTGACTACTCCAAAATGGTGCCGGCTTCTCAGTCCCTTTTATACTCATATATGCGGCTGCCATATTCTTGAAGCCCATACACTTTTGCCTCTAGTGGCAGCTTCTTGATGCTACTGCACATGTGCAGCTCTTCCAAGATGGCGCCGGACATGTTTGAGATGTTTGATTCTCCTGCACATGGTATCAGTGGTGGATCAAATGTACCCTGGGCCCCGGGCTGTCCACCCAACCTGGCCCCCCCCCCCCGTCAATCCGCCCACATTATACTCCGCTACTGCCCCCCCCACACACACACTGTCCCCAATAAACACTGCCTGCCTGCCCTCCCTGCTGGCCCCAATAAACATAATGTTTGGTCCCTTGCTGCTCCCAGTAAGCATTGTCCACCCCACCTCCACTGCCCCCAATAAACATATTGCCACCTGGTTTCAGGAGAGGAGGGAGCTGATCTTATAGGGGAGGTTGCAGGGTCACAGCAGCACAGAGGATGTCAGGAGTGGAGGGTGCTGATCTTATAGGGGAGGTCACAGCAGCACAGAGGATATGAGGAGAGGAGGGTGCTGAACTTATAGGGGAGGTCACAGCAGCACAGAGGATGTCAGGAGATGAGGGTGCTAATCATATAGGAGAGTCCTAGCAGCACAGAGGATGTCAGAAGAGGAGGGTGCTAATCCTATAGGAGAGGTCCCAGCAGCACAGAGGATGTCAGGAGAGGAGGGTGCTGATCTATAGGAGAGGTCCGAGCAGCACAGAGGATGTCAGGAGAGGAGGGTGCTGATCTATAGAAGAGGTCCGAGCAGCACAGAGGATGTCAGGAGAGGAGGGTGCTGATCTAATAGGGAAGGTCACAGCAGCTCAGAGGATGTCAGGAGAGGAGGGGGCTGATCTTATAGGGGAGGTTGCAGCGTCCCAGCAGCACAGAGGATGTCAGGAGAGGAGGGTGCTGATCTTATAGGGGAGGTCACAGCAGCACAGTGGATGTCAGGAGAGGAGGGTGCTAATCCTATAAGAGATGGTCCCCCTCTTCCCCCCTTATAGATGGTCATCCTCTTCCCCCCTTATAGATGGTCACCCTCTTCCCTCCTAATAGATGGTACCCCTCTTCCCCCCCCCCTTATAGATGGTATCCCTCTCCCCCCCCTTATAGATGGTACCCCTTTCCCCCCCTTATAGATGGTACCCCTCTCCCCCCCCTTATAGATGGTCCCCCTCTTCCCCCCCTTCTAGATGATCCCCCCCTTCTAGATGGTCCCCCCCTTCTCCCCCTTATAGCTGGTCCCCCCTTATAGATGTTCCCCCTCTTCCCCCCCTTATAGCTGGTCCCCCTCTTCCCCCCTCTTCCCCCCTTTATAGATGGTCCCCCTCTTCCCCCCCCCCCCTTATAGATGGTCCCCCTCTTTTCCCCCCTTATAGATGGTCCCCCTCTTTTCCCCCCTTATAGATGGTCCCCCTCCCCCCCCCCTCTTATAGATGCCCCCCCCCCTTTTCCCCGTGCAGGCAGATTTAAAAAAACAAAACAAAAAAACAAAACAAAGAAAACTCACCTTACAACCCGTTCCCCCGTCGATCCTCTCCTGTCCTGTAGGCTCTGTCTGTCCCCCGGCTGTTGTGCAGCTGCCGGAGGTGTCCCGTCCTATCCCCCAGCAGCGCGCGCATCACAGAGCTCCCCGTGCGCCGGAAGTCACAGCCACAGGCGCACGGGGAGCTGTCTGATGCGCGCGCTGCCGGAGGATAGGATGGGACACCTCCGGCAGCTGCACAACAGCCGGGGACAGTAAGAGCAGGACTCTTGTGACCGCAAGCAAAACAATGCTTGCGGTCATAAGAGCCTGCAGTGGCGAGGGGGGGCCGGGCCGCAGCGGCATTATAATGTGGGCGGCGTGGCATGGGCCCCCCGGAGCCTCGGGCCCCGGGCGGCCGCCCAAACGGCCCACATTATAATCCGCCATTGCATGGTATGATATATTTTTTTCATCTAATCTGTAATTGCTTTCACATGTTGTATAGGTATATATACTATGCCCCTCACTCTACTGCCCACATCCCTGAGGAAGCCGCTAGACGGCGGAACGCGTGGGCTGATTCCCTATCCCATCTTAGGCTACGTTCACACAGAGCAAAAGGAGCGGATTACGCAAGGAAATATTTCCGCCTGAAATCAACTGACGCTGAATTCCGAGCAGAATATAAGCAGAATGCAAGCAGAATCCCTGCGTATTCTGCTAGGAAAGTGTTCAGCTCGTAATCAGCTCTTGACAAATTCAGCGCGGAATACTCGAGGAATCCGCGCTGAATCCGCATGCATTCAGCGCTGAAATTCAGCGAGTATTTGGTGAGTAAACTAGACTATACCAGAACATATACTAGAATCCTCCTCCCCCCCCCCCTTTTCCCCATTTCCGCGCTGATTCAGCGAGTAATTTCCGCTTGTATTACGCTTGTATTCCGCGCTGAATCCGCGCTGAAACAGAAAATCAGAGCCCCATTGATTTGTATAGGCTTCCGCTAGCGGAAGAATGAACATGTTCATTCTTCTGGCGGAAAGCGGATTAGTTCAGTGCGGAAATTCCACTGTGTGAACTGCAGAGCAGAATTTCCATTCAACACAATGGAAATTAGCTCTGCACCTATTTTAACGGCTGAAATTTCAGCGCTGATTCAGCGCAGAAATTCAGCTGCTTTTGCTCAGTGGGAACGAGCCCTTACTCTCATTCTGTTGGACTGTATATGGTGATCTTTTCCAATTTCCTTTTTTTTTTTTCCCCTATGCTCCATTATTTGTGGTTATATTTTGTTTTACTGGGTCTCTGTCTAGGTAGAGATGTTGGATTTTTGTTATTGTACATACGGTCCAGAGTCAGAGTGGTAGATTAGTCCCGGCTGGAACACCAGCAGGACTTATGGTGACATTTTAGTGTTTTTAATGTAGAGCAGTATTTGGGGTGTTGTCTCCCTCATTTTACTACTCCTGTACATTCACTTATTTATGTGGTACTTTGTATCTATGTCAGTGTTATAATAAAGATTTTTGTGATGTGCTACCATTTTTTGTGCATATGCTTTTTTTCTTTTGAGAGGAAGGTTTACACTTTACACTCAGTTATCGTAGATTTCCACATCTGCTGGAAGTTTGTTCCAAGCATCTACTACTCTTTTAGTAAAGTAAAAAAAATTCATGTTGCGTCTGATCTTTCTTCCAACTAACAGATTGTGCCCCCTTGTTCAGTGTTTTTTTTTTTATAGAAACCTTATTAAATCCTTTAACATAGTTAAAGGATTTGATCATGCCCCTTACTTTTCTTTCCTACAGACTATACAGATTCAAGTCATTAAGGCTTTCCCGTGGTTTTATGCTTTAGACCATTTTGGACTTCTTTGGACTTCTATTTTATTAATATCTTTTTGTGAGTTCTCCAAAACTGGACACCGTATTCCAGATGTAGTCTCAATAGGCCTCTGTATAGAGGGATCACAATCTCCCTCTTCTTACTGGTTATACTTCTAGCTATACAGCCCAGTGTGTAGCGGATCTAACAGGAAGCAAATCCTTGTTATTCTCCCTTCTCTTTGGATCCACATGTGTGATTTCAGCCTTACAATAGAAGAGAAACATAAAACATGATGCTTATGTTAGGTGGGAGAGTGTCTATGCAACTCTTCAGTTTATGATAGATGCATTTCACAAGTAGAACTCTAGATGGCGCCATTATCCTAACAACTTCATGCAACAGAATTATACACATAAAAGACACTTTTATTACCACACTGAACAAAGCAAAATTGCTGCTTCTGTTTTGTTGACATAAAAAGATAAGCTGTGTATTTACACACTATTAACAATATGAGCGGAAAAGGTCTGGCAGACCCTTGTGGCCACCACTTGTAACCAGTCTCTGCTCAGAATATACATGACTAACAACAACTCTCTGATTTCTATCCTTCAGCCAACCACAATCCAGTGATCTATCCAGGCATTAAAGTGACTCTGTACCCACAATCTGACCCCACCAAACCACTTGTACCATCAGATAGTTGCTTTTAATCCAAGATCTGTCCTGGGGTCTGTTTGGCAGGTAATGCATTTATTGTCCTAAAAAACAACTTTTAAACTTGCAGCCCCATGCCCAACAGGAGTATCTGTGCCCTAACTTTGCACCACCCCTCCGTCCCTCCTCCCCACCCTCTTCATCATTAGGAATGCCACTGGAACATTTTCTCCTGTCTGAACACTCCACAGGTGTCTTAATGATCCAGCCCATGTGCCGGGCTGACACAGGTGAGGAATAGGAGACAATCTGCCTGGAGCATTCATAATGGGGAGGAGGGAGGGGAAAAGGGATGGAGAGGTTGTGTCAGCCTAATGCATACGCAATCTAGGCCACGCCCGTTGGGCACGGGGCTGCAAGTTGTTTTTTAGGACTATAACTGCATCACCTGCCAAACGGACCCCAGAACAGATCTTGGAATAAAAGCAGCTGTCTGAAGGTACAAGTGGTTTGGGGGGGGTCAGATTGTGGGTACAGAGTCGCTTTAAGTCCACTTCTCTTACTTCTCTATCAGCTTTTTATGGGCAACCGTATCAAAGGCTTTGCTGAGGTCTAGGTAGGTGGTAGGTGGTCCAGGTAGGTGGTAGGTAGAAATCAATAAGATTAGTCTGACATGATCAACCTGTAGTAAAGCCATGCTGGTTTGGGTCCATCAAATAGTTCATTCTTTAGTGATCAACTATGACATTGTTTCTCATCTACATGGTTCACTGGCAATAGTTTCCTCTTGAAAGTTTTAAGAAAAGACTCATTTATTAATGTCTTCACTAACAGCAGTTTAGAGGACTTATAGTTATATGTTCCCATAGAGCACAGGGCACTAAGGATGAAGCTAATTTTCTTACCCATATACTCAAATTTTTACTTGATCCAATATGCAAATTATATGGTTTGGTGTATTGGGGTGAGATTACCAGTGTAAATAAAGCTTTGTATAATACAATGTGTATACAACATATGAACACGTTTCAGTTTCTTACCACTTATAACATCTCAGCTTCTTGTTAAAAAAAAATATATATATATTTTTGTTAATATTCAGAGACTCAAAAGGTTTCCAAATTAACCCTGGTCATCACACAGCCTCTGGATATTACATTGTACCAGGCTAGGTAAAAGCTAGGAGATAAATTTTTAATTTTTGCTGTTTCAGCCCAGAGAGGATTACCTGCACTAATACGGTGTAACAAACCTTCATCTATGAGCACTGGGTCAAAATGATATTTCAGCCACTCAAAGTAATTCCCTTCACATACAGCAAGCAGAGGGCAAGGTGATATTAAACTAAAAAAAGCACCATTTATCAGACTTACCAGTAATTTGAAGTCTTGAGCCACCACATGTAAACCCGCCATGCAAATTTACACTGACATTGTAGATATTTTCCTCTAGATGGCAGCATTACATCACTTTAGTTTTAATTACTACAGTGTAGATAGAATACATAGATCAGTGATTTTCAACCTTTTTTGAGCCGCGGCACACTTTTTATACTTAAAAAATCCCGGGGCACACCACCAACCAAAATGGCACAAAATGACATTAAAACAGTACATATTATACAGATAGTATATAAATAATATATATTCTAAATGTATTTATACTCACTCAGTGTGAAACCTGGGCCTGTTTTCTTCTCCCCCCTGCTTCTCTCCACCATACTTCTCCCCCCTACTTCTCTCCTGTGCTTCTCTCCTGTGCTTCTCTCCACCATACTTCTCCCCCCTGCTTCTCTCCTGTGCTTCTCTCCACCATGCTTCTCTCCTGTGCTTCTCTCCCCCATGCTTCTCTCCTGTGCTTCTCTCCACCATACTTCTCCCCCCTGCTTCTCTCCTGTGCTTCTCTCCCCCCTGCTTCTCTCCAGTGCTTCTCTCCACCATACTTCTCCCCCTGCTTCTCTCCTGTGCTTCTCTCCACCATACTTCTCTCCCCCCTGCTTCTCTCCACCAAACTTCTCTCCCCCCTGCTTCTCTCCGCTGTTTCTCTCCCCCATCCCCAGGTTTCTCTCCCCCCTGCTTCTCTCCCCTGTTTCTCCCCATCCCCAGGTTTCTCTCCCCCATTGTTTTCTCCTGTTTCACAGGGGCACCATAGTTTGGGGAACTTTCCCCGCGGCACACCCGACCATGTGTCGCTGCACACTGGTTGAAAATCACTGACATAGATCATACAACTCAGGTGGCACAACTTTTTTTTCCTTTCCGTGGATTTGAGTTCCTTTTTTTTTTGACCTTTATACTGGTACAAAAAGCAATATAATAGAATTGCAGGGGTAGCTTTGGATCATTATTATTGGCATGTTTGTTGTATGTTTTCTTTTTTTAATTGCATATTTTGTTGTAGTTATTAGCCCCATTCAATGGCAGTCCCCTAAGAAAGACATGCATTGCGCATGCTGTTTTCAATAGAATACATGCCATAGATCATGCTGTGCACTACTATGTATACATATAAGCAGGCACCACCATGTATATATATATGTATATGTGTGTATATATGAAGTGCAAGTGCATGTGAAGTAAAAAATAGAACAAACAAATAGAAGAAAATTGTTCAAAAACAGAAAAAAATGGAATAAAAAGGCTGAAAGGAAAATTAAATAGTAACAATAAGAAAATCACAATTGCTATCTCACAGATGGACCAGCAAGATTGACCCCACACGTTCCGTCACGTGGATTTCGGCAGGGGTCCGCTCTCCGATTAAAGAATGAACATGTCTATTCTTTGAGCGGAGGGCAGAGGCGCATGAGAAATTCCATTGAAGTAATAGGAAAGGCAGAATGACAGGTGGACTCCGCTTATAAATTCCGCCTCTTTTACTCAGTGTGCACAGGCCCTAATACAGTGATTGGTGCTGTTTGTGACCAGAAACTTGCCCAGCCAGCAAATTGTCAGTCAGGTCTCAGATCACATGCTGGTGAACACATGGGGGCATGGCTTCAGATACATGTGATATTGCTGATCATCCCAATAACTTTGTATGGCTATTGGTAATTGCGCAAAGAGATGGTTTTGGATGCATGCATACACTATCCGGTTTGCACACCGGTTTTCTTTTTGACCACCTAAGCTCTCTGGTACCCATGGTCAGAGCAGATAACTGTTATTCTCACACCAGTTGTTGTATACGCCTAAGGTGACTGAGCTGAATTGCCACAGAAATCACAGCTTGCAAAACCATGTTGGCGCTGTACATATGTTAAATATGACTGCTTACCCCTATAGTATAATAATATAGCGGGAAATTCTAAACTACAACTATGTAGTGGATCTAACAGGAAAAAATCTTTGCTACTCTCCCTTCTCTTCGGATCTATAAGTGCGATATCAGCCTTACAGTAGAAGAGAAACATGATGCTTATGTTTGGGCTAGGTGGGGGAGTGTCTGCGCAACTCACTTTATGACAGCTGCATTTCACAACTAGGACTCTAGATGGCGCCATTACCCTAACGACTTCATGCAACAGAATTATACGCATTTTATTACCACACTATTACCACCACAATTTATTACAAAATTACTGCTTCTGTTTTGTTGACATATAAAGATAAGCTCTGTATGTACACACTATTAGCAATATGAGCGGAAAAGTCTGGCAGATTACAGATTCTCCTTCACAATAAAAGGGAAACAAATGGACAAATGTTTATAGTGCAATCTGTGATTATGGGATACATGGGGGTAACTGCAGGGGGTAGAAGGTGTAGCATCTGCTGCAGGGTTGAAAGAGTGAGTACACACATGGTGAATATCCTGCAGATTTAACCAGATAAAATCTGTATTAGATTACATTACCAGGAATATGGATGACACTTCACAAATGGCTGATTGTTTCCACACTGTAATTGGTGGATTTTAAGCGGGAAAATCTACAATTTTCACTCTACAATTTTCACTCTATCGCTGTAAAGGGTTGGAATCCATAGTGAATCTATTTGAAAATCTGAAGCAAATTTAGTATATGGATATGTGTATTTACATTAAAGGAGTACTCCAGTGAACTGGTTTCAGAAAGTTATATAGATTTGTAATTTACTTCTATTTAAAAATCTCAGGTCTTTCCATACTTATCAGCTGCTGTATTGTCCTAAAGGAAGTAGTATGTTCTTTTCAGTCTGACACAGTGCTCTCTGCTGCCACCTCTGTTCATTTCAGGAACTGTCCAGAGCAGCAGCAAATCCCTATAGAAAACCTCTCCTCCTGTCTCGGACAGAAAAGTTAGCAGAGAGCACTGTGTCAGGCTGGAAAGAGAACACCATTTTAGGACATACAGCAGCTGATAAGTACTGGAAGACTTAAATTTTTAAATAGGAGTAAATTACAAATCTGTATAACTTTCTGAAACCAGTTGATTTGAAAGAAAAAGTTTGTCGCTGGACAACGCCTTTAATCGCTGACGAATTTTAGGGTTCTTCGTATGGAAAATCCAATTATCACTAAATTTAACTATCATCAGTGGTGACAAGCACTCACGTCCAAACACTACATCCATCCAGTCATACATCCAGGCTCCGGGGTAGCTCTTATACACCGCGCAGCAGGCTTGCTGAATCAGCCGATGCCTGTTAAGATGTCATGGGTAGCGGTCTTTAAAACCATTTGCCATTCTGCAAGTCTTTATACCTGGTTCAAGGTAATTCCGGGTGCCAGTTTGTTGGTGTTCCTACATGCATACGGTGTTCCTTCAGTGGGCTCAAGGGCAAAGTAATAAAGTGGACTACAATAGCCAGAAAATGAGATGAAGGGTGACTTTAAAGGAGAAGTCCAGCAAAAAATGTTAATAAAGTATTTTATTGCCCCCCCAAAAGTTATAAAAAATCCCCAATATACACTTAATACAGCAAATGCACATAAAGTGCTTTTTCCCTGCACTTACTACTGCATCAAGGCTTCACTTCCCGGATAACATGGCAATGTCACTTCCCGGATAACATGGTGATGTCACTTCCTGGATAACATGGTGATGTCACAACCCGACTGGCAGGGGGGTGCTCAGTGTCCCTCAGTGCCCTGTGTCCCTCAGTGTCCCTCTGCCATCATCCTCTCCACCAGCCACAGCCCGCACAGCTCTGTGAATCGGGTCGTGACATCACCATTTTATCCAGGAAGTGACATCACCATGTTATCCAGGAAGTGACATCACCATTTTATCTAGGAAGTGAAGCCTTGATGCAGTAGTAAGTGCAGGGAAAAAAGCACTTTATAAGCATTTCCCGTAATAAGTATATATTGGTAATTTGTATAACTTTTGGGGGAGCAATACAATAATTAAAAAGAAAAAATCGCCGGACTTCTCCTTTAACTGTATAACAATATCAAGGGCCAATACAGGTTTCTACACTAGAACAAAATGGGATTCTTTGCTGTAAGGCCCTTTTATGTATCATGTATGTGCACCATACACACATCTGTAGGTGTTACAGATCTGTACCACAAACAAAAAGCAAAGAATGGCCAAGCCAATGTGTGGCCCATAGTTGCAGCACGGATCGCCTATTCTTAATAAATGGGTCAGTGCAAATGTGGATGGTTTGAGATGCACAATCATTATCCTGTCCGTAATTGCGGGTCTGTGAATACGGATAGCAGTACAGATGTTTGAATCAGGCCTAAAAGCTGTGAGACTGTGGAACTCTGCCAGAGTATGTTATCATGGAGAAATCACTAGAACTTTAACCTGTACTTCTACCTCATGTGCACGAAGGCCCTTTCCCACATCCATCTGCAGGCCGTGATATACAGCCCATGTGTTGGACGCAAAGCACACACAGTACCACTGCTCAGGAGTAAGAGATGAGGGAAATCCCTGCACTTCTATGCCTCAGGATACTGCGGTGATGATTTCCATAAATGTTTGATGTCACTGGAGCTTTTTCAGGTATGCATTAAAGCATAGGCTTAATACAGTGTCAATTTAACAGGTACATTTTTTTTAAAGAAAATCTAACCTGCTGATATGTCCCTATAGCACATGGTTCCATCCCCTGCCTAAACTCTGCCCATAATACTGGCAACAAGAAGTGAATGGCACTCACCGCTTGATGTCTTTTGGACTTCTTTTTATTGCTACATAAATTCAATGTAGAAAAAGATAGTGTGGACATGTTGGCAGACAGCGGACTGGACAAATAGTTCAAGAAAATTCACTTGGCACTACTCCCATACACAAATATACATTCCGTATACAATGAACTGCTTCTGTGGCTCACCCTTATGGTCAGTCTGCTCCAGCGTGCAGCTTGGCGTGGTGCTCTGCAATCCACAATATAGAGTCCAGTATGCAGCAGGTAGAGAAAGATGACGTTGCGGCACTCACTTGAAATTCATAGAAATCTTTATTGATCGCTGGACAGCATACAAAGTAACCACATGTGCTCAAAATAGGTTACATGACAGATACGGGTGCACTCCACTTAAAGCGACGGCCGTTTCGCGGTCATACGCATCAACAGGCTTAGTGGTACGTCATAACGTTCTTACGTGCTCATTATATAGTCTAAGACGCAAGACGTTACTGCCAGAATGTTGCAACCATTTAAAGTGACAAAACACCATTAAAATAATTACAATATAAAAGCATATTATCCGAATGTAAATTATAAAAACACACTAAGATCGTTACGGTCGTTAAGACCCAATAGTCCAAGTGCATCGGTCTGGATAATCCAGCGAGCCTCTCTTTGCAGCAACATTCGCTGACGATTCCCCCCTCTTCTGGGTAGCTCTACCTGTTCCAGACCTGCAAAGCGCAAGACATCCGCATTACCATTGTGGGCACTATTGACGTGTTCTATTAACCTCGGAGATCCTACTCCTGTTCGGATAGATCTACGGTGTTCCCTGAATCTTACATATAAACACCTAATGGTCTTCCCTATGTAGAACATGCCACATGGGCACATGATCACATAAACGATGTATGTACTTCTACACGTCATAAATTGTTTTATTTTATGTTAATGTCCCCCTATGCGGATAAATTTAGAGCACATATTATAACAACAAAAGTTACAGTGCCCACACTTATGATTACCATTTGGAGCAGCTCCTTTTAACCAATAAGGGGATGCGGATTGCACCGCACTACTTGTTAGATTGTCTGCTAATGTTCTACCTCTACGGTAAGAGAGGAGAGGCTTCCGAATGGCAATATCTCTTAAATCCTGGTCTGACTCGATTAAATACCAATGTCTATTTATGGCCGTTTTTATTTTAGTATCCATATTTGAATGCTTAAAAGAAAAATTAAATCTTCTCTCACTATTTTTTACGGCTATATTTACATTAGAGTCATTCGCTTTTTTCCTGGTATCCTTTAAAACGTTCCAAGGGTATCCTCTTTGTCTAAGTCTCCTATCTAAATCATCAACTTGCTTTATATATGTATCATGTTGTTTATTAACTCTTTTTAGACGCATGTACTCACCAAATGGGACTGCTTTTTTTACATGATCAGGATGGAAACTCTGGTAATGGAGTAAGGCATTGGTGGCCGTGGGTTTTCGGTAACCTTCACTAATGAGTACGTCATTCTCCACCAATACCTTAACATCAAGAAATTCCAGGGTTAAACCTCCCACCTTATATGTAAAATACATATTCATGGAGTTAGATTCGTTAAGGTGCTGTACAAACTCACTAAATTCTTTCTCCGATCCCCCCCATATAACAAACACATCGTCCACAAATCTGTGGTATGATCTGATGTACTTGGCATATGGGTTTGTTGTGGAATAGATATACATTTTTTCAAAAAAGGCTAGGAAAATATTAGCATAAGTACACGATACAGGAGTACCAGTATTCTGAATATACCAGCGACCATCAAATGTGAATGCATTGTTTTTGAGGATAAGTTCAAGTGCATCACATATGAAGTCCCGGTACATATCAGATTTATCGGTATATTTATTATTTATCTTGTACTTATGCTAATATTTTCCTAGCCTTTTTGAAAAAATGTATATCTATTCCACAACAAACCCATATGCCAAGTACATCAGATCATACCACAGATTTGTGGACGATGTGTTTGTTATATGGGGGGGATCGGAGAAAGAATTTAGTGAGTTTGTACAGCACCTTAACGAATCTAACTCCATGAATATGTATTTTACATATAAGGTGGGAGGTTTAACCCTGGAATTTCTTAATGTTAAGGTATTGGTGGAGAATGACGTACTCATTACTGAAGGTTACCGAAAACCCACGGCCACCAATGCCTTACTTCATTACCAGAGTTTCCATCCTGATCATGTAAAAAAAGCAGTCCCATTTGGTGAGTACATGCGTCTAAAAAGAGTTAATAAACAACATGATACATATATAAAGCAAGTTGATGATTTAGATAGGAGACTTAGACAAAGAGGATACCCTTGGAACGTTTTAAAGGATACCAGGAAAAAAGCGAATGACTCTAATGTGAATATAGCCGTAAAAAATAGTGAGAGAAGATTTAATTTTTCTTTTAAGCATTCAAATATGGATACTAAAATAAAAACGGCCATAAATAGACATTGGTATTTAATCGAGTCAGACCAGGATTTAAGAGATATTGCCATTCGGAAGCCTCTCCTCTCTTACCGTAGGGGTAGAACATTAGCAGACAATCTAACAAGTAGTGCGGTGCAATCCGCATCCCCTAATTGGTTAAAAGGAGCTGCTCCAAATGGTAATCATAAGTGTGGGCACTGTAACTTTTGTTGTTATAATATGTGCTCTAAATTTATCCGCATAGGGGGACATTAACATAAAATAAAACAATTTATGACGTGTAGAAGTACATACATCGTTTATGTGATCATGTGCCCATGTGGCATGTTCTACATAGGGAAGACCATTAGGTGTTTATATGTAAGATTCAGGGAACACCGTAGATCTATCCGAACAGGAGTAGGATCTCCGAGGTTAATAGAACACGTCAATAGCGCCCACAATGGTAATGCGGATGTCTTGCGCTTTGCAGGTCTGGAACAGGTAGAGCTACCCAGAAGAGGGGGGAATCGTCAGCGAATGTTGCTGCAAAGAGAGGCTCGCTGGATTATCCAGACCGATGCACTTGGACTATTGGGTCTTAACGACCGTAACGATCTTAGTGTGTTTTTATAATTTACATTCGGATAATATGCTTTTATATTGTAATTATTTTAATGGTGTTTTGTCACTTTAAATGGTTGCAACATTCTGGCAGTAACGTCTTGCGTCTTAGACTATATAATGAGCACGTAAGAACGTTATGACGTACCACTAAGCCTGTTGATGCGTATGACCGCGAAACGGCCGTCGCTTTAAGTGGAGTGCACCTGTATCTGCCATGTAACCTATTTTGAGCACATGTGGTTACTTTGTATGCTGTCCAGCGATCAATAAAGATTTCTATGAATTTCAAGTGAGTGCCACAACGTCATCTTTCTCTACCTGCTGCAGACAGCAGACTGGGCTGGGTAATACTGGTAATAATACCACCCCTAGTTTCTCCCTTTGCTTTCTGATCTAAGGCCTGTTCACACTAAGCAAAAACGACGGAAATCGCGATGTGCTCAGTGTCCTGCAGTATCTCTGTGGAAGCGCGCTCCTCCGCTGCCGGCAATCTCCGCTCAAAGAATTGACATGTCACTTCTTCGATAGGGGAGGAAGCAGAGGCGCGCACGCGCTTCCATAGAGATACTGCGGGACACTGAACACAGCGGGATCCGCTGTGAATTCCGTCGTTTTTGCTTAGTGTAAACGCGGCCTAAATGAAGAATAGAGCAGCTAGTGAGCGCTAAGTATTCGTGGTACCAGGGACAGTTATTGTACTGGATAGATGCATTGTATGAACTATGAAAATGTAAATATTAAAAATTCTAGGAAATAATATTTTGATATCTCCAGATAACTGATCAGCAGAAAACCATAGATTGAATGTTGAATTATAAGAGCTGTAAGCTGGGATGATGATGATGTGTACTGTGATATAAGTTCATGTGTGGGGTATAGTCACCGATCCTGTAAAATTGTAGCTCTTACTGAGCTGTTACCTTAGATCAGATGTAGGGACCAGTAGGGTACTGTCAGATTGGGCCGTCATTATTGCCGTCATTGATTGAGCCCAACAGCGGCATCAAACAGTTCAATCATCTGCTCCACAGGATGGGAAAACTACTAATGTCATTTGTGAACGAAACCTCTGTCCTGTTGCACTTTCACTTATTTCACATCATGTTTGTTAAATCTTAACTATAATCATCCAATGAACAGAAAAATACATGATTTCCAGATTTCACTTACCATGCATTGAAATATTCCAGTGACTATCAGAGCAGTTCTAGTACTGGTATGTACCATAGATGCAGCCTATGTGGAAATGAAGACCCTAGCTCAGCTGGGCTCATTCTCCTCATCAGTATTAAGGGTATGTTCACACTGAGGAATAGTCAATAGCCAGAATCCTGTTCCACACTGACGAGGGGCAAAACAGCTGTCTGTGGATGGATGCCTGCCTTGGTAAACCTTTGTCATGTCGCAATACTCGCAACCGGGGCCACCCTGGTGTTTCCCTATTTATGTTCCAATACTCACAATCGAGTGGGACTTTCAGTCAACAATCTAGGGATTTCTGGCTATTCCCGTGTTTTGAGACTCGCAAACGAGGCTCCACAGACTCCTTTTTTGCATATTTAGAATAGGAGCTGAATTCGAGTGGAATTTGAGCAGAATGCAAGCGGAATTCAAGTGGAATTTAAGGCAGAATTCAAGCCCCATTTACTTCTATAAGATTCCTCTAGTGGATTCTACCCAAAGAATTGACAAGCGGAAAGGGGATCTGCAGCAGAAAATTCTACTTGGAAATTCTGAAGTGTGAACAACAGAACGGAAATCCCATTGAACACAATGGGACACTGCTCTGTTCATATTTTACAGGAGGAATTTCAAGCTGAAATAAGAGTGGATTCCTCTTCAATTCCTCGCCTATTCCTCACCTATTCTTCAGTGTGAACATACCGGCATTTCTTTGGGTGCATTCTGCTAGAGGAATCCTATAGAAGTCAATGGGGCTTGAAATTCCGCTCAAATTCCGCTCTTGTTCTGCCAAAGATGAATAGGTGAGGTATTTCAAGCAGAAAACTTTCCTCTTCAACTCCTCGCTGAATACTCGCCAATTCTTCAGTGTGAACATGCCCTTTAAGGGACAATCGCACCACCCATTTAATAGATAGCACTGCGGAATCTGTTGACGCTATACAAATAAATATTATTATTATTAAATAGATAAATAATGATAGAACAAACTGTATCCCCTTGTATGAGATTAAGGTGGTGTGGCACCCAACTTTAGGCGCCCAACCCTCCTACATGTAAACCCTAGGTTTTATGCGGCATCAGTGGCGGACTAGTGGGATGTCCACCCTGCTTACATTTCTGCTATAATTCATGTTTTTATAGACGATGTGTCAGGCTGTGGGAGGCCATGGGGTGTCTACAATTAAGTCTGAACCTTGCTTTTGACTGAACGCTGGACTCAAATCTGTTAAGTGGGAGGCCATACCCATGTTACATATCCTAATATACATACTACTTCACATACCTAGGAAGGCTTGTAGATTTTCATGGATACAGTTAATTTGTCTAACGTTCCAGCTACAAGAACATTTACTGGTGCTATACAAGGACCAGTAGATGGGATTGAATATTAAGGAACCAATAATAAAAAACAGAGGTGCCAGCTGGCAAAATAAATACTTACTAAGGGTAACTAGCCAAGTGGCTGACAAGCAGGAACCAAGTCAGACGGACATTCATTTACTCATCCTGCTGAGCATTGAGATTGGAAATTATACCTTTAAAAAGTAATAAAATGAACCTGCATTGTCCTATTAATAAGTAGTTTCCCTGAAATTTCTCATTTGATGTAAATGGGAAACACATTTCAAGGTAGACAAGGAGTAGACAAAGAGTTACATACCCATGTAGGTAGAATGTGGCCCGTGGACAGGCAGGACCCTAGGTCTAGTTGGCATCTTATTTTACCATAGGGGTAGTGCAGTATTCCGTAGTTCTGGGGAAATATTTTATGCTGCACTGTGGTGATTGTATAGTGCTGCTGGCTAAGGTCGTTCCCCTTGGAGGAAACACGTGGGGTTTCTATATGCCATTCACTCCAGAGAGCAGTAGCTACTGTATATTCTTATTCAAATATACATGTATACATGCATTTTTTTTTTTATTAAAGGAAAGGCAGAGATTTCCTCCTGGCCTTTTCGTGTCTAGCATCTTGCTTTATCTGCAGCTGGGGATACTTACATCTTTCCTCACATTTATTTGCTATCTTCTTTGTAAATGTTATTTTGTTTCTCATCTATCTTTTGCTTGTTTCTTTCCCTTTGGAAGGTTTTGCCAGCCTTTATTTGACATATACATGTCACTGACTAGTATGATTGATAGGTACATCCAGGAGAGTATTTGAGTATTTCACCTGGTGTTAGCATCCTGGTTACATTTATTTCTGATCAAACTTGTGATATATATAATCACTATTTCTTAATATGATGTTTATTAATGGGTTGTTTTTTTTTGGAAGGGGGATATAAGAGCCCCACCCTCTTCCTCTGTTTCTGAATAGTTTCTCTAATTATAAATATGCTATGTGATATAGTTTTTTCAAAGAAATTTGTTCAATAAAATATCATACCCTATGCATTCTTTGGTGTTTTGGTGGATTGTTAGATACCAGTTCCACACAGGCTCTGCTGACTAAATGATGACAGTTCACTTAAATTTATTGACAGGTAGTGATCCACATAGTAGTTAGGATCCTTCTGTAGTGGTTAGGATCCCTCTGTGCCTCCGTATAGTTGTTAGGTCCTCTCTGTGCCCCCATGTTGTAGTTAGGTCCCCTATGTGCATCCATATAGTAATTAGGTGTCCTCTGTGCATCCATATAGTAGTAAGGCCTCTCTGTGCAGGTAGGACCTAGTTGGTAGTATCCCCCATGTAGCTATCGCTCCTTTAGTTGGCCCCTGTCTTAGTTGTTATCAGGTCCAATGAGTAGTAACCTTCGTCTAATCATCCCCCTGTAGATAATCCCCATGGTAGCTAGCCCCCCTCCCCGTACATATCCCCATGTAAGCAATCCCCCCTCCCGCCAGACAGTCCCCCTGTAGGTAATTGCCTTTACATACCCTACACCTCCCCATAATATAAAAAAACACTCATAATTACAGTTCCCGAGGAACATTACTTAAGTATGAGGGCACTGGTGAGGAGAACAGTCTCTTGTGACTGCAGGCGCAACACTGCCACCACTTTGCAAAAAAAAAAAATACAATACAATGTAAATGTAAAGTAAATACCGCAATACAGTGCACAAATAGTATCAACATACAGTGACCAAATAACAGCTGAGTACATAACCTTAGTGAACAGTGCTTTTAGGATATATGATGTTTGCATCGCGTCATCTATGTGTCCCTCCCTCAGCGTGAGGCACTCTGTGTGCCCAGTGTAGAACTTTGCTACTAGTCCCAGCACTGGTCCAGGTAGTAGTTAGGGATGGTCTGAAACTGCCGAGGTTCGGGTTCGTATGAACCCGAACGCTCGACATCAGATTCCCGCTGTCTGCCCGCTCCGTGCAGCGGGTGGATACAGCGGGAGGACCGCCTATGGCTATGGCTGTATCCCAGTTTTCCAGGCGGTCCTCCTGCTGTATCCACCCTCTCCACGGAGAGGGCAGACAGCGGGAATCATTGCCGAGAGTAGTAGTTTCCTTATAGTTATTAATGGTTAGGATTATTACATCTTACATTACATCTTCTGATATGGATTTTTTTTTAAACTGAATAGTAATGGAGTATACCGTGTGTCTCCGAAAATAAGACCTAGCGTCATTTTGAACTTTTTTTTTTGGAAGAGGCTTGAAAAATAAGCCCTACTCGAAATATAAGCTCTAGTTACAGTCAGCTGAACAGATCCCTAAACTGGGTGGCTGAGCATCAGCCAATCACTGACAGACTTTTTTTTTGCTCCGCCGTCACCTGCTCAACACAAACTGCAAAGGAGGCAGGAGGGGTAAGAAGATGCACAGTAGGGGACATTGACTATGGGGGACGGAGGGAACATAGGGAAAACTACAGAGGGGGGGGATGTATACAAAATGGGGGGAGGGGCAACTACAGAGGGGGGAGGAATACATAATAGGGGGTTACTGCAGAGGGGGGATGTATACAGTATGGGGGGCTTTACTGCAAAGGGGGGTGTCAATAGTATGGGGGAAGAACTACAGAGGGGGGGGGTATACAGAATGAAGGTCTAACTACAGGGGAACTTACAGTATAGGACATACAGTGTAGCAGCTAACTTCTGTATCGGGTGGGCCATACTGTTTTTCTCTGAAAATAAGACCTACCCTGAAAATAAGCCCTATCCTTTTTTGGAGGGGAAAAAACAGTATTAGAGCCTGTCTTATTTTTGGAGAAACAAGGTATTCTAAAAAGTAACATCTGTTCCAAGTGCTGAGCTCTGCCTTTGCCACTAGCTGCGCTCCAGCCAGGGGATTATTTGGCAGAGCGGAGCCTTTCACTGCCGCACTGGTTAAATTAACTAAATGTTACAACAAATTATGTCATTATGAAATTTGGATGTTCCGACTGGGAATGTTTTTCCCTTGAACAGTTTCAAAAGAACTATTAGCATGTAATGTTAGCTGAAGGTTTGCAGAGAACTACACATGCCAGTTCAATTATATCAAGAGAGAACGCCCCAGGCATAGTCATTCAGGTGCACAAATGCATTGTTAGAGATTCTAATGAACTAGAGAGACTGTGCACTGAGCCTATGGTCTATAAAGAGCTTAATAGCTGCAGTGTGTATTTAACCAAATCATAGTCAGGTGGTCTCTAAAGGTGCTAATTATTGCATTTCGCCCCTAATAGGATTTGCTAATAGTTGTATTATCTTTCCTACCCCCTGATATGGGGCACTGTAATAAGAAATGCCCAAGGCGATATGAGAAACACCCTAGCCTATAACTCCTCTGCCCGAATGCTTTTGATCCTGCAGTTTCAAACTAGCCCCCCATCAGATAGCTAATTTTGTCCACCTAGGGCAGTGGTACTAAGTTAGAGGTTTTATGTACTTGCTGTGTGGGCCCCCAAGACAAACGTGCAAGGCACAATTCCCAGGGTAATGATCTGGCAACTTACACCATAAAGAACAAGGGAGCACTTCAATTTCTATTCTATGTCTAGGAGGAGAAGTCTGTGCCATGAGCAGTGGCATGATGGTCACAGCTTCAGAGGATGTGAGGGGCAAGAGCCAGTTGAAAACTCTGAAAGAGCAGAGAACACCACTAGTTCCCTTATCCGCCACTTGCTCTTGTAAGCCAAAGGATGCTTTACCCTACAAAAGGTTGTGAGCTGCTGAGGACTATACCTTCTTAGCAGAGGTGGTGTGATTACAGTAATGTATTGTGCTGTCTGCACAAGGCAGGAAGAAGATCTAGCCACTTGATGTAATAACAGTAAGAGATTAGTTTATGATTTTTTATTTATTCCCATAAAAAGAACAGCTATAATTGGGGAGCTTACTACTGTGTGGTGGCACAAAGAAGTCACCTATGTTGTGGGGGTACACAGCTGGGGCCTAGCTAATGTGTGGCAGCATAATGTGGGGGCCTAACTATAGTGTGGGGGCTCAATTGGACATAACTATTATGGGAAGGCACTAAAGGAGCTTTATTATTGTGTGGGGCAGAAGGGGCCTAATTACTGTATAGGAGTACTGTACAGGAGTACACAATTTTTTTCATAATTCCTTTATTTATATAGCTTCAACATACATACTTCCAAATTAAGACATCATTCTCTTTTGGAGTTGAGGAGGGAACCAGAGTATCTAGACGAAACCAGACAAAGAGGGAGAACATACAAAATTCGTTCAGCTATGGCCCTTGTGGGGAAATTTCACTTGGAGCCCCGGCACTGCAAAGCAACAAAGATAGCCACCAAGTCACTAATGTGTGGGAGATAGAAATATGGTGACTAACTACTGTATAGGGGTGCAAAAGCGGGACCCTGTTGCTGTGTCAAGCACTATGTGGGGCCTAAAGAGGACATTATTACTCTGCGGCATAATATAACTGATGGCACTGTAACTTTAGGGGATTGTCATGACTACAACAAGTCATTATTGTCATCTGGATAGTCGGTGTCTTTATTTAACCTAGTAATGCTGGTAATAGGGAAAGTGATCTACACTGCGTCATTTTGAGCTTTTCCAGTGATATTTCCAAACCAATTTTATTCCCTAGCTTCATGTTCGTAAGCAACACTGGATCTCAGAATTCCTGGCTGATGCGTTCACATCTGACCTACTACATTACATTGGACAGATACATTTACGTGTAAAGTTTTCCCCTCCTTCCCATAGTTGGGCTATTTTTTTTCTAGTCCCAATTGGTGCATTGGGAGACTTCTTTGGGTGCATTTGAGAAGTTGAGAAGTATTAGACGACCTCGAAGATTCAATAATGAAGTGAGGATTCTCTCAGATTTAGCTTCACTTTGCTCAAAGTTAGATTCATAGGAGACTAAAGATAGATGGTGACTAGAACATCTAGACAATGTGTAACTAAAAGAAGAAAACACAATTAGGGTTTTATTAATAAACGGGTAAGCAAGGCCCCTCCAATCTCATCACTTGGCTGTAAGAAGAACATATCTCTCATATGCGATTATGTTTAGCAATGTCTGATAACCAGACTGGCTTAGGAAAAGCTACGTAACTTCTTAATATAACAGATTACAGAATTTTGTGTCTGTGGTTACTTTGTTACCTTTAAATACTCTCTAGGTTTATTGTTACCCCTTCATTGCCATAAAGTGATGAGTTCGATTATTTTAAGGACTTATACTCAGTTTCTTATATGTTCTCATATTTATACAATTGACAATATACAGTAACTAATGAATGACATGATAGGGATAGATATTTATTAAAGGATTTTTTAAAGGAATTCTTTAAGCTGATCCAATGATCAATAATCCATGTAATTTTAGTTTCTGCAGATGTGGTGTTAGATTATACATGGATGTGCCAAGCCAACAAAGGCTAAAAGCAGAAGGCCTGAATGGCTTCAATGTCTGATGTCCATGTGCCCTAACAGAGATTGAGAATTCTAGTAATTCACATACAAAGTAAGGCTGGGTTCATTTGTGTGCATCCGTTTTGATGTTTTTCCATTGACTTCCATTGACTTTTTTTTAACACACACCCAAAAACGTTGTTGACCTCCTTTTTGTGTCCATTAAAAAAACACAAATCAGTTTTTGATCCTTCTTTTATAATGAAAGTCAATGGAAAAACAGATGCACACAAATAAATCCCTTTTTTTTTTTTTTTGTAAAAAAAAGATTGCAAAAACGTAGTGTTAACCCAGCCTCAGTTGAAACCACCTTTTGGGCTGAATTTCCAACTTTGCCTATTACTTCTTCCCATGACTGTATGCGTTGTAGACTGGTTTTCCCCATTCTATTCATGCTGTCAGGCCAAGGCAAATAAAATGAAGGGCACCTTTATCCAGAGAGGCTCTGGGCATCAGCCTAGCTTTGCCAGTTGCTAAAGCTGGCCCTAGTAGACATCAGTCTGACAACTTAAAACACTTAATATTGCTTATCTCTGATTAACTAATCCTGACTTATTCTTGCAAATAATTGGAATTAGTCACGGAACATTAGTGCTGATGACCATAGATATGTAAGTGGATTGGTGCAATAGAAAATCCTCCGCCTATTACGCTTGTGAGTGTTGTCATACTGGACTGCAACTGAAGTCAAGCCTTGGGGTATGGTCTGCCCAGATTCTGGAGGTTTCCAACATAAACACCTACAGTATTGTGTGAACATACCCTTACCTTATGAGACACATACTTTAATAATTTCCATTGGACTGAAAATGCACATCTACATGATCTATACTTATTGATTCATGGATTGGTGTAGGTTATCAATGATTTATGGATGAGGGTGGTCTTCTACTACTTGCTAACTGTGGCTCTGAGCAAACATAGCTAATCCATGCTGCCTGGTCCTTCTCTTGCCTCTGCTGTTCCTAGGTCTGCCAATAGGACACTCGCACAACCCCTTACTGTTTTATATAGGACCAGTACACAAACCTGAACCTCACCCCAGCAATTATCACGGGTCATTCTTCATCTCAGACAGCCATAGCTGCTTAACCCTTACCTGAGCATTACTTACCTGAGCCAGTCACTACCCATATAGGGACAACTCTTGGAAAGTGATCTGATACCCTCTAGCAGCTAAGTCCACCTTCCACATCCTAAAGTGGTATAATGGTTGTAAACCTAGAGGATTCTTAAACTTTGCTCCTGAGTGTGGCCCAAAGCCAAACCAAGGGGATAGAACAACCCATTGCGCATTACAACAATAAGCAGATCTTAAAGTGCCCCTTCCCTTTTGGGACCTCCAGTGATCAACTGTTATCTTTGGGGGGGTGCTTGCAGTGAGAGTTCTGTTTCACTGCAGCACTCCCGGTGGGAAAATTGTGCATTACACCATTTTATTATTTTAGGTCCTCCAGATTAATCCTAAATTGATTTTTATTTTATTTATTTTTTTTGCTTTACCCTTTAAACTGGGTATAGAAATAAAATCTCATATCTGAATCCTAGTTTATAAATGCAGCCTAGTGTTAAAACACTAACTGGATTATTTTATGTCTAATCCTTTGTTTCCATAAGGATAACTTGTGCCAGAGGGGTTTGGCCCCTTCTCATCTCATCATCTTGGCAACGTTTATTGACCTCAGTCATCAGATTTTTCAACCAAAAGCACCATCTTTGTAGCACAGTTTCTAGCAAGTCTGGCTACCAACATGATTCTACATTGTCACTCGTATAGCAACATATTTATCTGACCATGCTATGACTCAACCATACTCTACTATAGTTCTCGGCTAAGGGAGTCTCTTAATGATTAATAAATAACACTTTTACAGGGCATTTACAGTGCTGGTATCTGATGAATAGAGACCACCAGAGAATATCAATGTTCTTTTAGTATTTATCTCCTTTTTAAATCCCTACCTGACAAATGAGCCGGGAGTGGTGGATTCCATCAATAAATCAATGAGGAGAGAGGCGATGAGCCTGAACATTGAATAAGAGATTAAATAAGCTATCATCTGAATACGTCCACATAATACATTAAGTGACTTTACAAAGTAGATAATCTAAGAGTAGAAATGATTAGAGTCATTATCTACCAATCTACAGCTTTACATACACCTTACATGGCAGGACAGGTGGTTAGTGCAGTCTATAGATGGAACCTCTGTAATTATATACTTCACTAGGGGAATCACATTGATAATGCATGTTTTCCCTGCAGGAACTCTTCTGCTATTTTATCTTCCTCTATCCTGTGTTTTAAGCACTGAGGTAGTTGCTACAGAGTACTCCTAGTCTGATTCCAGAGTAATAGACCAGGTCTGGATGTATGGGTGGTGTTATATTTGTTAGCCTTTAAAGCAATGCAGGAACTTGCACTCTATGTAAAGAGTTAAAGGAGAAGTCCAGCAATATTTAAAAATTTCCACAAGGCAGGGAGGAGCATAATAAACAAGCTTAAAGCGACTCTGTACCCACAATCTGACCCCCCCCCCAAACCGCTTGTACCTTCGGATAGCTGCTTTTAATCCAAGATCTGTCCTGTGGTCCGTTTGGCAGGTGATGCAGTTATTGTCATAAAAAAATTACTTTTAAAATTGCAGCCCGTGCGCTACGGGCGTATCTGTGCCCTAACTTTGCACCACCCCTCCTCCTCGCCCTCCTTATCATTAGGAATGCCACTGGAACATTTACTCCTGTTTGAACATTACACAGGTGTCTTAATGATCCAGCCCATGTGCTGTGGTAACACAGGTGGTGAATAGGAGGCAATCTGCCTAGAGCATTCCTAATGATGAGGAGGGACAGAGGGGTGGTGCAAAGTAAGGGCACAGATACGCCTGTAGGGCACGGAGCTGCAATTTTAAAAGTAATTTATTATGACAATAACTGCATCACCTGCCAAACGGACCGCAGGACAGATCTTGGATTAAAAGCAGCTATCCGAAGGTACAAGTGGTTTGGGGGGGGGGGGGGGTGGTCAGATTGTGGGTACGGAGTCGCTTTAACGTACCTTTTCCCGTGCCTCCAAAGTGCTGTCTCGCGGCTCCGGGACCGCCGTTGGGCTCCAGAATCCCCAGCTCCAGCGAGGTCTTAACTCTGCTTAGGCTAGGTTCACACTGCTTTTTTGCTATCGTTTTTTTTGTCCGTAAAAAAAACAGAGGAACAAACGGATGAAAAAAAGGATGCATTTGTGTGCATCCGTTTTGATCCGTTTTTCAGTTGACTTCCATTGTAAAAAAAAAAAAAAACGGATCAAAACAGATCAGTTTTTTTTAACGGGCACAAAAGTAGTGTCAGCTAAGTTTTTGTGTCCCTCCCAAAAAACGGATCCGTTTTGATCTGTTTTTTTTTACAATGGAAGTGGAAAAACGGATCAAAATGGATGCACACAAATGCATCCGTTTTTTTCGTACGTTTTTTGCAAAAAAAAAATGGATTGCAAAAACGCAGTGTGAACCTAGCCTTATGGATTGCCTGATCAGCCAATCAGTGACTGGAGTGGGAGACTGCTGCAGTCACTGATTGACCAATGGGGCACTCCGTCAGCCGGGTTGGGTATTTTCATGTTGTAACTACATCGTAACTAGGGTGGAAAATAGGCTCCGTCCAGGATGCACTGCTATTCTGATGAAGAGGGCCTCTGTTCCTCGAAACGCGTAAATATTGTGCACTTTTAGTAAATATTTTTACTTTATTCAGCCTCTATTTGGAGTCTTTTGGGCAGCGCTAACATTTATGGATTAGCCACGCACCATTTTTGTACCTAGACTAGCCTTATACCCACCGGCCCCCACTTGGGAGCATCCCGTTTGGGCTATCCTAGTTGGCCTGCAGCCCTGCACTCTCCACCGAAGCGCCATATCCTGGCATCTTCTGAAGACCTGGTACCCATTTGGGTGATATGCATAAAGCCCAAGGGGCTTGAAGGTGAGCACCCCATCAGCATCTTGCATTTTTAACTGACTTGTTTGTACGGTATCACACGAGGCGCTGCTGCCTGGCTTTTTTCTCTCTCCCTTGCCCAATGGTAAGGGGAAGAGAAGAGGAGGTGGAGCGAGCAAATCATGGGCTTAAGGAACAATCAGAGAGGTAGGAGGAAAACCAGGAAAGAGCAGAATCATTAAGGCCAATAGAATGGAGCAAAATGAGAAGTTGCTGGTTGTGTACAGCGTCAGATGCTACAGAAAGATCAAGGAGAATTGATAGAGTGATCGCCTTTGGCAGTCAGGAGAGTAATAAGGAAGTAATAGGTAGAGATGAGCGAATTTACAGTACAAGTATATTGCTTTGTTAGCTCGGCAATCTGCTTATCAGCCTGCTGCTTTTGATCTCCTTGCCGCCCTGGGTGCCTGGAAAAGCTGGATTCAGTCCTGGGAGAAGTTTCCTAGGACTAAATCCAGCTTTTCCAGGCACCCGAGGTGGAGCAGCACAGAGCTGCATGGACTTCAAAAGCAGCAGGCCGATAAGCAGATTGCCGAGCTAATGAAGTGATTCGCTTCGATTGTACTGTAAATTCGCTCATCTCTAGTAAGAAGTAATTAGGGTCAACTCGCAGTTATAGCTCCCATCTTGTCCCAGTCCTCCGTATAGACAGGAATGCCTGGCACAGCTGAGCACCCCTGTGTTCACTATTGGGAGAACAAAGGGGTCCGGAGTTGTTTTTCCATCATGGCCGACCCCGACACCAACAAAATCTGTCGGCGAACAGGTGGATGAGCCCCATACACTATATACGGACAGGCAAACCCGCCGCAACAAGAGTATACAGTGTATAGGGACTATAAGACTTGACTTAGGGCTGTTTGAGTTATTACAATGCTGTTCTCTGAATCTGCCCGCCCTGCGGTCAGGGACAGGTAAGGGGAATATGCCCGCCCTGCCGTCAGGAACAGGTGAGGGGTACTCCAAATTCTATTATTATTCCATTATGTGGCTGTGCTCGTATTACTAGTTTTATAAACTTTCAGCCTGATACCTAGTAAGTTCATGTTATCTACATACACATTTTATGTGCTGAAAGATTTATTGCATGGACTGATCATCATTTTAATAGGCTATTGATCTCCATACCAACTAGGTTTTGCTGTAGAGCTAGATACAAAAGTTCCACTAATAGGTGTAGAGAAGAGCTACCCGATCAGTAATAATAAGCTAGTACACATATTAGCCTCCCTGGAGAGAACAAATTGGAGTATATTAAGAAATATATGACCCTGTTCTAAGTGTAACAAACCAATTGGAGTAACTGATTCTCTAGTAACATTTTTGGTAGATAAAAATTTTTATTTCCATTTTGGCAATTTATTGGGAATGGTGTTTATGCTTTTTAGTTAATCAGGGTGATCAATCAACAGATCCAATTCATTTGTGTAAGACTCAGAGTGTTGGTTGAGATGACTCTGTCGTCTGTCCTTCATTCCAGTTAGACTGAGGATAGACTCAGCCGTATTTGTTTTATTGCATCAAGACGCACTTCAGGATAGACAAGTTCTTGGAAGATTTTCAGATATTGGATTTCTGTCTTCCAACCACTTCTTAAAACCTGAAACCTCTGGCTGTGGTCAAGGGATAATGAGAACACTTGCACTTGAACAAGTTCCATTACATGGTGCCCATTAAAGAGAAAGGGAGACAAATGTGTGCATTGAGCAGCTCATCAATTCAGGGGCTATCTACACCAGCTAACCAGAGGGAGTCCCAAAGAAGGGCCTGTAGTCAGGATGTAGTCCTTGGGTATATCCATGTAATAAATAGTAGGTAAATAGTGTACATTGTGTCCAAATAAAATTTCATAGATAACTAGTGTGTACAGTGTCCAGAAAAATAGTGTCTACAGTGTCCAGATAGCGTGTACAGCATCCACATAGTGTACAGTATCCACATATATAGTGTGTCCATTAAGTGTATAAATAGTGTGTACAGTGTCCAGCTAGTGTACAGTTTCCTTATAAATAGTGTGTACAGTATCCAGATACATAGGAGGAGAGTTCACACGTACCGTATCCGCAGCGGATTTCACGCAACGAAATCCGCTGCGTATCCTGTAGTGTGAAGCTCAATGGGTCCCATGCACTGCACGCAGCTGCGGGCGACCTGGGGGCTAAAGGGGCCGGCGGGGGGGTTAAAGGGGTCGGGGCCCATACACGCGGCGGATCCGCTGCATGTATGGGACCGATTGAGCTTCACACTACGTGATACGCAGCGGATTTCGCTGCAAACTCGCAGTGTGAAATCCGCTGCGGATACGGTATGTGTGAATGTACCCTAAAGTAGAATTGTCTTAGTTGCCCCTATCAACCAATCAGATCCCACCTTTCATTCCTCACAGATTCTTTGAAAAATGAAAGGTGGAATCTGATTGGTTGCTATGGGTAACAAAGACAATTCCACTTTACACCAGTTTGATAAATCTCCCCCATATTGTGTACGTTAGGGGGAGATTTATCAAACATGGTATTAAGTAAAACTGGCTCAGGTGCCCCCAGCAACCAATCAGATTCCACCTTTCATTTTCCAAAGAATCTGTGAGGAATGAAAAGTGGAATCTGATTGGTTGATAGGGGCAACTGAGCCAACTCTTCTTTACACCTGTTTCATAAATCTCCCCCATAGTGTGTGCACTGCATCCAGATACATAGTGTGTCTGCCGTTCAGATAAATAGAGATGAGCGCAACTCCAGCATACCGGAGTCTGATCATTATGCATTTCAATACCGGTAGCTGAAGAAGTCCAGAAAAACATGAATACAGCCTATGCCATTGCCCGAGTTGCACTAATCTTTACATTGTATACAGTAGCCATCTACAAAATGGGCCAAATAGTGTGTACAGTTAGGGCCGTCTTACCCATTGGGCATCCTAGGGGGCCCCTGCCCGCTGTGACATACCCGTATTTTTCACTTTATAAGATGCACTTTATCTCTCCCAAAGTGGGAGAAAAAACTAAGTGTGTCCTATAAAGCGAAGACAGCTCCCAAGCAGTGCTGAGCACCGCAAGGAAGCCGTCCCGCCCGCCCCCTCTATTGCCGCTCACTATGCATATGCATCAGCTGAGCCGATCAGAAGCCCAGGAAAGTGCAATGAGCAGCACTTTCCTGGGCTTCTGATCGGCTCAGCTAAGCGTCGATAGAAGGGGCGGGCTGGGCGGGCGGTCCCGGAACTCACCTGTCCGCCAGCCCCAGCAGCTGATGTCTTCCAGCAGCGCGCACTCCCGTCATCCTCCGGGCACGGGCAGCGGGGTACAGAGACGCTACCTGTGTCCTGGATGTGTCGTGCAGCCTCTATCATTCATGACAGAGGCTGCAGGACACTTCTGGAACAGGCAGTCTCTCTGTACCCCGCTGCCTGTGCCCGGAAGATGACGGGAGTGCGCGCTGCCGGGAGACATCAGCTGCTGTGGCTGGCGGACGGGTGAGTAACTGGTTTGTTGTTTTTCTGTTCGGCAGGGGGGATTGGCTACTATGGGGGGCACTGGCTACTATGGGGGGCACTGGCTACTATGGGGGGGCACTGGCTACTATGGGCGGGCACTGGCTACTATGGAGGGCACTGGCTACTATGGAGCACTGGCTTCTATGGGGGCACTGGCTACTATGGGGGGCACTGGCTACTATGGGGGGGATTAGCTACTATGGGCGGCACTATATGGCGGCATTGGCTACTATGTGGGGCACTATATGGGGGCATTGGCTACTATGTGGGGCACTATATAGGGGCATTGGCTGCTAGGTGGAGCACTATATGCAAATTTTTTTATTTTTTTTTTATGGCGGCGGCCGCCATAATGCTGTTAAGACGGCCCTGTGTACAGTGTCTAGGTAAACAGTGTATATATAGCATCAAGATATCACATTCTCCACTCCCTACAGCCCACAGTTCGATGCAATCAAAACCATAATTAATAAATACTTACCTATGTTATTCCAGGACAGACAGTGTGAGCAGGTGCTATCACAGGGAATCAGGTGTGTAGCGAGGAGAGGACAGACTTTGGGAAATATCCTCTCACCTTCAGCACTTAGACAGGTCTCAGACATTGACAGCAAGTCCAATTGGTTAAAACTAACAGATTTTTTTTAAATGTGCTGCCCCGAGATGCCCAATGTGCATTTTTGTGGACAAAAAAATCTCATTTTGTCTCGTAAACTACAGGTTGTGAGTTCCGAATACGGAGTATTATTAACTGCGATACCACATACACTATATACTTGGCTCATTGTACCACTTGTAGGGTCATCAAAAAGAAAATTTAAAAACCTGTTTCTCCGAACATCTCCATGACATTCGCTCTACGGCTCCATTTGAAAGCAGCAGAGCCATGTCAGGTTTTTCTAGACATTTTCAACAATGCCATAATGGCAATACAGATATGCTTAGGATACTAGCCATAGAAAAAGTGGAGAAACCAACAAGAGGTGGTGATTGGACCCAGTTGCTTCGGAAAAGAGAGGCATACTGGATCCTGCACCTGTCCACACGGTCCCCGAAAGGCATCAACCTGAAAACAGATAATGTACATATACTAATTTCTGTAACACATACTTTGTTTATCCTATTTGCTGTACTGTTTTCTTTGGTCATGTTATCATATGTGATGCGAGTCATGTGGTTCCTACAGCTGGTGCGCTTTCACCCCCGCCTTAGGGGGAGGACCCGCGGTAGGAGGTACAACTAGCAATATAAAAGTATTGAATGTTCAGATACACGTGTTAAAGAAGCAGTTCACTTTTTTTTTTTTTCGCCCCCCGGGTAGCCGCTGTCATGTATACTTACAGAAGATAATCGGTGTCCCGTTCCCATCTGTCAGTGGGAGAAAAAACTAAGTGTGTCCTATAAAGCGAAGACGGCTCCCAAGCAGTGCTGAGCACCGCAAGGAAGCCGTCCCGCCCGCCCCCTCTATTGCCGCTCACTATGCATATGCATAGTGAGCGGCCCTGAGCGACCCCCCTCCACCCGCCCAGCCTGCCCCTTCTATCGCCGCTCAGCTGAGCCGATCAGAAGCCCAGGAAAGTGCAATGAGCAGCACTTTCCTGGGCTTCTGATCGGCTCAGCTAAGCGTCGATAGAAGGGGCGGGCTGGGCGGGCGGTCCCGGAACTCACCTGTCCGCCAGCCCCAGCAGCTGATGTCTTCCAGCAGCGCGCACTCCCGTCATCCTCCGGGCACGGGCAGCGGGGTACAGAGACGCTACCTGTGTCCCGGATGTGTCGTGCAGCCTCTATCATTCATGACAGAGGCTGCAGGACACTTCTGGCACAGGCAGTCTCTCTGTACCCCGCTGCCTGTGCCCGGAAGATGACGGGAGTGCACGCTGCCGGGAGACATCAGCTGCTGTGGCTGGCGGACGGGTGAGTAACTGGTTTGTTGTTTCTCTGTTCGGCAGGGGGGATTGGCTACTATGGGGGGCACTGGCTACTATGGGGGGCACTGGCTACTATGGGGGGGGCACTGGCTTCTATGGGGGCACTGGCTACTATGGGGGGCACTATATGGGGGGGATTAGATACTATGGGCGGCACTATATGGGGGCATTGGCTACTATGTGGGGCACTATATGGGGGCATTGGCTACTATGTGGGGCACTATATAGGGGCATTGGCTGCTATGTGGAGCACTATATGCAAAGATGTTTTTTTTTTTTTATGGCGGCGGCCGCGGGGCAATTCGCACCTCTGCCCAGGGGCCCATAATGCTGTTAAGACGGCCCTGTGTACAGTGTCTAGGTAAACAGTGTATATATAGCATCAAGATATCACATTCTCCACTCCCTACAGCCCACAGTTCGATGTAATCAAAACTATAATTAATAAATACTTACCTATGTTGTTCCAGGACAGACAGTGTGAGCAGGTGCTATCACAGGGAATCAGGTGTGTAGCGAGGAGAGGACAGACTTTGGGAAATATCCTCTCACCTTCAGCACTTAGACAGGTCTCAGACATTGACAGCAAGTCCAATTAGTTAAAACTAACAGGTTTTTTTTAAATGCGCTGCCCCGAAATGCCCGATGTGCATTTTTGTGGACAAAAAATCTCATTTTGTCTAGTAAACTACAGGTTGTGAGTTCCGAATACGGAGTATTATTAACTGCGATACCACATACACTATATACTTGGCTCATTGTACCACTTCAGTATGTAGGGTCATCAACAAGAAAATTTAAAAACCTGTTTCTCCGAACGTCTCCATGACATTCGCTCTACGGCTCCATTTGAAAGCAGCAGAGCCATGTCAGGTTTTTCTAGACATTTTCAACAATGCCATAATGGCAATACAGATATGCTTAGGATACTAGCCATAGAAAAGGTGGAGAAACCAACAAGAGGTGGTCATTGGACCCAGTTGCTTCGGAAAAGAGAGGCATACTGGATCCTGCACCTGTCCACACGGTCCCCGAAAGGCATCAACCTGAAAACAGATTTAATGTACATATACTAATTTCTGTAACACATACTTTGTTTATCCTATTTGCTGTACTGTTTTCTTTGGTCATGTTATCATATGTGATGCGAGTCATGTGGTTCCTACAGCTGGTGCGCTTTCACCCCGCCTTAGGGGGAGGACCCGCGGTAGGAGGTACAACTAGCAATATAAAAGTATTGAATGTTCAGATACACGTGTTAAAGAAGCAGTTCACTTTTTTTTTTTTACCGCCCCCCGGTTAGCCGCTGTCATGTATACTTACAGAAGATAATCGGTGTCCCGTTCCCGTCCCGCGGTGCCGTTCAAATCGGGCGCGCGCACTTCCGGCTGCTGCGAGTCCTCTTTTCTGACCAGTGATTATACGCCGGAAGTCACTCGCTTCCATGCATTCGCTATGGAAGCGCGTGACTTCCGGCGTTCAAATTACCGAGAAGAGGAATCACAGCGCCGGCGGAAGTGAGCGCGCCCCGATTTGAACGGCACCGCGGGACGGGACTGGAGCTACGCCGCGGGACACCGATCATCTTCTGTAAGTATACTTGACAGCGGCTAACCGGGGGGCCGAAAAAAAAGAAGTGAACTGCTTCTTTAAGGAGGGTCACCTCCGCAATGCGTCGGCACGGTTTTAGATTTTTTATTTTTATGTTGTACTCAATAAAGCCTTGACACGTTTTAAGGAGCTGCGGAAGTTCTATTCCTTTGGACATCAAGATAAATAGTGTGTGTATTGTGTCCACAGGGTTCAGATAAATAATGATAGAAACACAGAAGACTGTTGGCAGAAAAAGACCACCTGGTCCATGTATTCTGCCCCTATATTATTTGTTCTGTTTTATCAATATCTTTTGTAGGTGGGGTGAGTGGAATACTAGAGCTCTATACAGCGGGATCACAATCTCCCTCTTCCTTCTGGTTATACCTCTAGCTATATAGCCCAGTTTAAGATTTGCTTTCCCTACTGCCTGGTTGGACTGGTGACATATTTTAAGGCTGTCAGAAATGACCACCCCTAAATCCTTCTCTTCTAAAGTCTTTGCTAACACAAAACTATGATACTCTCATAGAGGATTCCTTTTCCCTAGTTATATTATTTTGCATGTGTTACTCCTTTACATACATTATGTAGAAGAACGTCTATTCAGCTAAATAAATAGAAAGCCACAATAAACAAGGCTATTGCTAACTATTGAGAACTAATCCTAATCGATCATCTAACCTTCACTTATGAAAACAAAGATCTAATTAGTCACCAACATTTCGTCACCAGATCCTCCTGCGTTTAGTCTCTATAATTTACATCGGGGGTTTAGTCATACACCAAATTAGATGTTGAACTGTGAATTATGTAAGAGCTGGTAGCAATGACTCGGTATGGCTATTCTTTCTGTCCTCCACCTGCAGGACCTCACATCTGCTTGCTACATTGATGGTTTATTCACTTTTCTCAGCTTGTAGGCAGCGAATGTCACACAGCAATAGTTATTAAAAGAGGTGTCTCCTATAATTAATCTGAAATGAATTACATGCAGAACTAATTGTCAGACAGTGGTTTCTAAGTAATTACTATGATGAATGGAGGTGATTTATAGTAGGCTGGAAGCTTCAAGGATACTCAGCTGCAGTGTGCACACCAAAGTGGCTGGAAGCGGCAGTCATTGCCTGCCTGCCATGGCTTTCCTAAATACACCTGACATCCCCAACTGTGAGCCAGCAAGAATAAAGAATATTAGTTGTCACCGAGACTGCAGCCAAGCTGAGATCTATGGTGGAGAATGTGATGAGCTGGAAACATACTGACACTGAATGACATCTCACAATTAGACTTTGTTCCTATAGGACCGGTATTCTGACCTAGCTGAAAATTGTATATCACTCATTAATTGTATGTATCACACTTAAGTCTCACCCATTTATGCATCTCTGGGGTGCACACATGATGGCGCTCAAACAATCATTGATGGCCAAGGCCAATGGCTTAGATTTACTAAGGCGTTATGCACCAGAATTGTGGTACACAGCAATAAGGACATATTTACTATGTACGTTACTTCATCATGATGGCTCCCACTAGGTATGGACATTTGCCTTATTAAAAGGGTACTCCGACATAAGGTTAAAAAAAAATAAAGCTCAGCCGACTGCAAAGCTTATGAAGCTCTTTGCTTTGTTTTTATTATAAATTTGCTCTTGTCACAATGAGTGGTAATATATACGGTTAGCAATAGAGTCCAAGGCAGCAATTCCACAGTATAAAAATCCCTTTATTCACACTCTTCAGTGTTTCAGGACAGTTATAAACCATCACAGGCTATACTAGTTATTAGATTATCAGTATTAACATCCCCTTATATATGTTACAATGTGATTATTAATCAATATAAACTGATTTATTTTATCGAACCTATCAATATCACTGTATATAGGTTACAACAGTATAAGTTTATGACCTCCCCTCCTCCTATTTCAGGGTTATGTGACTACATTAGTTTGTGATCCTGCTGTTATTTCGTTATAAGCATATAGTGAGTAACGTTAAAGTGTACCTGTCGTTTAATTTTTTTTTTTTTAGTACAGGCGATTTTAAGAAACTTTGTAATTGGGTTTATTGGCTGAAAAATGCATTTTTAGCATGTATCATGAGAAAGCAGTTTGAAGCTCTCGCCCCTGTCTTCAGTGTTCTCTATGGAGAGGGGAGGGGTGGAGGGAGATGAGGCACCAAAACAGGACAACAAAGAGTTAATTTACAGCTACATTAATGGGCTATCTCCCCTTAAGTCAGCACTGACCTCTGAATAGAGGCTTTCAAATCCTTTGTTCTCTGCTCTCTGCTGGCGACTGAGCCAAACAGTCTTTTGATTGACAGCCCTGCACGCACCTGTCTCCCAGTCTGTGAACTGCAGATGCCGGAGTAGCACTTTCACAGACCAAAAGAAACAGGTCTGGGTGTGTGTGTGGGAGATTTGTACCATGGGCGGCATGGCTTACCGTGGGGGCTTACCGACATGGCACACCAGCGGGGGCGGGGCTTACCGGTGGTAGAGGGAGACTGTGATGAGACTGAGGACAAACAGGTGAGCAGGGAGATGGGAGAAATATCTGGGCACCAAAGCTGTGGAATGCAACTAAAATTGCCACACAGCAGCCAAAGAGGAAGCCATGACTGTATGTGAACTTTTTTTTAACATGAAACAACAGGTACACTTTAAAGTGACTCTGTACCCACAATCTGACCCCCTAAACCACTTGTACCTTCAGATAGCTGCTTTTAATCCAAGATCTGTCCTGGGGTCCGTTCAGCAGGTAATGCAGTTATTGTCCTAAAAAACAACTTTTAAACTGGCAGCCCTGTGCCCAGGGGCTGGCTGGCAAATTTTAGCCCGGGGGGCAAGTACACAGCACTGGCCCATGAGTAGCAGGCTGGCAGCCCATCCTTAAAGGACCACTCTGGCCTCTTACCTCTTACCTATAACATCTTCGGTCCTTCCAGTCATTGGTGACCAAATATCCTACTGTGCCCTGTGAAAGGGTCAGAAGTCACTTTCCTGTATAAGTCTATGGGGCGGCTCAGTGATGACACAGAACGGTCCCATAGACAGATGCTAGGAAAGCTGGGTGACCTCTATCATACTGAGTACAAGATGCTGGAAAGCTGGGTGACCTCCATCATACTGAGTATAAGATGCTGTGAAAGCTGGGTGACCTCCATTATACTGAGTATAGGATGGTGGGAAAGCTGGGTGACCTCCATTATACTGAGTATAGGATGGTGGGAAAGCTGGGTGACCTCTATCATACTGAGTATAAGATGCTGTGAAAGCTGGGTGACCTCCATTATACTGAGTATAGGATGGTGGGAAAGCTGGGTGACCTCTATCATACTGAGTATAAGATGCTGGAAAGCTGGGTGACCTCCATCATACTGATTATAAGATGCTGGGAAAGCTGGGTGACCTCCATGATACTAAGTATAAGATGCTGTGAAAGCTGGGTGACCTCCATTATACTGAGTATAGGATGGTGGGAAAGCTGGGTAACCTCCATCATACTGACTACAAGATACTGGGAAAGCTGTGTGACCTCCATCATATTTAGTATAAGATGCTGGGAAAGCTGGGTGACCTCCATCCTACTGAGTATAAGATGGTGGAAAAGCTGGTGACCCCCATAATACTGTGTACAAGATGCTGGAAAGCTGGGTGACCTCCATCATACTAAGTATAAGATGGTGGAAAAGCTGGTGACCCCCATAAAACTGTGTACAAGATGCTGGAAAGCTGGGTGACCTCCATCATACTGAGTATAAGATGGTGGGAAAGCTGGGTGACCTCCATCATACTGAGTATAAGATGGTGGGAAAGCTGGGTGACCTCCATCATTCTGAGTATAAGATGGTGGGAAAGCTGGGTGACCTCCATCATACTGAGTATAAGATGGTGGGAAAGCTGGGTGGCCTCCATCATACTGAGTATAAGATGGTGGGAAAGCTGGGTGACCTCCATCATACTGAGTATAAGATGGTGGGAAAGCTGGGTGACCTCCATCATACTGAGTATAAGATGGTGGGAAAGCTGGGTGACCTCCATCATACTGAGTATAAGATGGTGGGAAAGCTGGGTGACCTCCATCATACTGAGTATAAGATGGTGGGAAAGCTGGGTGGCCTCCATCATACTGAGTATAAGATGGTGGGAAAGCTGGGTGACCTCCATTATACTGAGTATAAGATGGTGGGAAAGCTGGGTGACCTCCATTATACTGACTACAAATACAAGATGCTGGGAAAGCTGCCTGACCCTCATTATACTGACTACTACGCAAGATGCTGGGAAAGCTGGGGTTACTGTATTTTTACAATAGTTTATATCACTCGATGTACTTCTGTATATATGTCTCCTCTATGTACTCCTGTGTAGGTCTCCTCTTGTATATATGTATCATCTATATACTTCTGTATATACGTCTCCTCTATGTACTGCTGTATATATGTATCCTCTATGTCCTCCTGTATATATGCCTCCTCTATGTACTCCTGTATATATATATGTATACTCTATGTACTCTTGTATATATATATGTATCCTCTATGTACTACTGTATATATGCCTCCCCCTGTATATATGTATCCTCTATGTACTGCTGTATATATGCCTCCCCCTGTATATATGTATCCTCTATGTACTGCTGTATACATGTATCCTCTATTTACTGCTGTATATATGTATCCACTATGTACTCCTGTATATATGTATCCTCTATGTAGCAGGGACACATGCAGGCAGGGGCATTTCCGGGATAAGCGAGGGGGGGGGTAGCGGGACACATGGTGCCTCCATCTAGGTAGAGTGTAGTAGTGGAGGTATAGTGGATAATGGGTGTAGTAGTACAGGTAAAGATGAGGGGTGAGGTAGTACAGGTATAGATATGGGGGGTATTAGTAATACTGATGAGGGGGATTAGTAGTACAGGTATAGATGTGGGCTGTAGTAGTACAGGTAAAGATGAGGGGTGTAGTAGGAATAAAGGTATAGATGAGAGGTGACAGGGGCATACTGGGGCAGCTGGGGATGACTGGGAGAGCTGGGGGTGTACGGGGCAAACTGGGGGGTGAGTGGGGCAGCTGGGGGTGACTGAGGGGGACTGGGGCAAACTGGGGTTGACTTAAGCGGGACTGGGGCAGTTGGAGTTGACTGAATGAGGACTAGGGCAGACTGGGGGTGACTGAAGGGGGACTGGGGCAGACTTGGGCGACTGAGGGGGGACTGGGCAGACTGTGGATGACTGAGAGGGACTGGGGTGACTGGGCAGACTGTGGATGACTGAGGGGGACTGGGGGTGACTCTAGGGGGACTGGGGCAGCTGGGGGTGACAGAGGGGGACTGAGGCAGACTGGGGGTGACTCTAGAGGGATTGGGCAGCTGGGGGTGATTGGGGCAGGAGTGCACATATCCCTCCTCCTCTCACCCCGGCAAACAGGTTCCCCTCCCGGCCACACGTGCAGGTCCCCGGTCTCTGAAGCAGGCCACAGGGACTGTAGAGGTGATAGCGTCACTGCCATTACTGGAGCTGTACAGCGGGATCGGGGGATGCAGATCCCGCTGTTCAGCTCCAGGACCCGAAGCAACGTTATCACCACTACAATCCCTGCGGCCTCCTCCAGAGACCGGGGACCTGCACGTGTGGCCGGGAGGGGAGCAGGACATGATATGTATAGCTGGGGTAGGTCAGTCGCGGCTCTGTTAGGCGAACTGCCGACCGCCCTGCACCTCACCTCCGGCCCGACACTCCACGCACCGCCGCCCGCCATGCACCTCACCTCCGCGCCGCCTGTATGACCTGCACCTCTTGCCCGGCCGCCAACCCGTCACGGTTTTAATCGAAATTGATTCTAACCTTCTGGGCAAATTAATTTGATTAATCGCCCAGCCCTAACTCCTCTGTATGTATGTATCCTCTATGCACCCCTGTATATATGTCTCCTCCTGTATATATGTATCCTCTGTATGTCTCCTCCTGTATATAAGTCTCCTCCTGTATATATGTATCCTCTATGTACCCCTGTATATATGTCTCCTCCTGTATATATGTATCCTCTGTATGTCTCCTCCTGTATATATGTCTCCTCCTGTATATATGTATCCTCTATGTACCCCTCTGTATGTCTCCTCCTGTATATATGTATCCTCTATGTACCCCTCTGTATGTCTCCTCCTGTATATATGTATCCTCTATGTACCCCTCTGTATGTCTCCTCCTGTATATACATATCCTATATGTACCCCTGTATATATGTCTCCTCCTGTATATATGTATCCTCTGTATGTCTCCTCCTGTATATATGTCTCCTCCTGTATATATGTATCCTCTATGTACCCCTGGTAAAGTCCAAGGTTGGAACAGCGGAACCTCCCAGGGATGCACAGTCTCCGTCAGGTGGGCCCACACCTGATACTCAATAGCGAAAAAGAAATGGTGTGGAGACAGCATCCATCCAGTGAAAAAATATTTTTACTTTATTTTAAGCCATTGCATATACAAAGATTACCGACGTTTCGGCTCTAACACTCCTGAGCCTTTCTCAAGTGTTAGAGCCGAAACGTCGGTAATCTTTTTATATGCAATGGCTTAAAATAAAGTAAAAATATTTTTTCACTGGATGGATGCTGTCTCCACACCATTTCTTTTTCTCTATGTACCCCTGTATATGTCTCCTCCTGTATATATGTATCCTATATGTACCCCTGTATAGATGTATCCTCCTGTATATATGTATCCTCTATGTACCCCTCTGTATGTCTCCTCCTGTGTATATGTATCCTCTATGTACCCCTCTGTATGTCTCCTCCTGTATATATGTATCCTCTATGTACTCTTGTATATATGTATCCTCTATGTACTCCTGTATATATGTATCCTCTATGTACTGCTGTATATGTCTCCTCCTGTATATATGTCTCCTCTATGTACTGCTGTGTATGTCTCCTCCTGTATATATGTATCCTCTATGTACCCCTGTATATATGTCTCGTCCTGTATACATGTATCCTCTATATACTCCTCTGTATGTCTCCTCCTGTATATATGTATGCTCTATATACTCCTCTGTATGTCTCCTCCTGTATATATGTATCCTCCTGTGTAGGTCTCCTGTATATATGTATCCTCCTGTGTAGGTCTCCTGTATATATGTATCCTCCTGTGTAGGTCTCCTGTGTATATGTATCCTCTATGTCAGGGAGGGGGAACCTTGGCTCTTCAGCTGTTGCAAAACTACAACTCCCATCATCCATGGACAGCCTATCGCTCTCCAGCTATGATGGGAGTTGTAGTTTTGCAGCAGCTGGAGAGCCTTGGTCCCCTCCCCCTGCCCTATGGCCTGCTGTGTAGATCTCCTCCTGTGTAGGTACCTGGCTTCCTGCAGACACCATCTTCTCGGTCTTCAGGCTCTTCTAGCCCAGTTGCAGAAGAACCAGCTGGAAGGAGAGAGCGGCCTCTGGTGGCCGGAGGAAGATACTGCGTACAGCAGTTTGCTTTTTACCATAAGCCTCTTAGGCTTATAGAAAGCATAGTGGCCATACAGGGGGCGGGGCTTACCGGCATGGGGGCGGGGCTTCGGCGGCCGCTTCCATCACAGTCCGGATCCACCACAGCCACAGGTAAATATGAGAGAAGAGGGCCGGGGCTGTAAGCAGGGGAGGCGGGGCACTGAGGACTCCAGCCAGCTGTCAGCAGCCATGCGGCCCTGACAACTGGGGGAAGACCAGCCCGGGGGGCATATGCCCCCCTGCCCCCCGGCCCAGCCCGCCCCTGCCTGTGCCCAACGGCCATGGCTTAGTTTGTGTATGCATTAGGCTGGCACAACCTCTCTGTCCCTCCTCCCCGCCCTCCTCATCATTAGGAATGCTCCAGGCAGATTGTCTTTTATTCATCAGCTGTGTGAATACTGAACATGGGCTGGATCGTTAAGGCACCTGTTCAATGTTCAGCATGGAGAAAATGTTCCAGTGGCATTCCTAATGATGAAGAGGGTGGGGAGGAGGGACGGAGGGGTGGTGCAAAGTTAGGGCACAGACACTCCCCTTGGGCACAGGGCTGCAAGTTTAAAAGTTGTTTTTTGGGACAATAACTGCATCACCTGCCGAACAGACCCCAGGACAGATCTTGTATTAAAAGCAGCTAAAAGTGGTTTGTGGGGGACAGATTGTGGGTACAGAGTCGCTTTAAGCACATGAGAATAATGTGACTAGTCAATGACAGAGATGGGGTTATGCTGAACACATTTGTACCCAACCAGTTTCCCACATGCTGCGGTGTTCACTAGGCCGTTTTATTGCAGCTGACCTCAGCAGACGATTTTTTTTTTTTTAATACTTTACAATGAAACCATAAAGAATGGCTCCAGGGTGCGGCTTTCACCAGCCTTATTGATCTTCTGGAGCTGTGATCAATACCAGTTCTTATTATTAGTTTTATTTCATCTTTAGATTGTGAAAATTAAAGTTCACAAAAGTTGTAAAAAAAAAAAAAATAATTAGATGCTTCTGGACGCCTTTTTATAAAACCCTTGCCTTACTTTTATCATTAACCCTTCCAGGCTCAGTGGCTGTTCACCTACCTTAAAGGGGTATTCCATGATTAAAAATATTATTGCCCCCCATAAAAGAATAGCTGAGAATTCCGCGACGGAGTTTCCGTCAAAATTACTCAGTGTGCACATACCCATAGTAAGTGGGGTGAGCGAGTTTTGAAGGGTTAGGTTAGATCTCCCCCCGACGCAGGGGATAAGCGTGAGGCTGGAACCTCAGAGTCAAATACAAATGATTAAGTTCAGCATATGTAGGAAAGCCTGGGAGAGGCTATTGGTAGTGTATATATAGGTCTGTCTTTGAATGACAAAATGGAGGTTTATATTTGTGCATTTTTTGCATAGAGGTGTTTTCCGCATCCACATATTGATGTGCAGGATTGTACAGTTTACATTCATGCAATTTTGCACAATCTCTAAGTATAATTCACACTTCTGCAAATAATCATAATTATATAAATTTTTCTCACAATCCTGGGGCATCTACACAGAAGTACTGCTAAATGTGTGTTATGTATGATTAGATGTGAAAACAAGTTATAAGGAACAATTCACATTCATGCCATATTTGGCACCAGTTATTAAGGATTTCTGTGCAATGGCAAATGTGAAAGCTGATTCTCGAGTGTAAGCATTTGTGTATTGTATAGTTTTTATTGGTGTATATGGATTAGCATGTTGATTGTAAAAAAATGATGTCATCTTGACCTTTGACCCAGAAGTGGGTAGTTTAGCAGATGAGATTGGATATTTATATGAAGTGCATGAGATGTGGTAACAAGTTTGAGAAAGGCTGCAGTGGATGAAGGAGCTGAAACGCGTACTGTAGCTATTTTTAAGTAATATACACAATGGGGGAGATTTATGAAAGGGTGTAAACATACACCTGGTGTAAACTGCCCACAGCAACCAATCACAGCTCAGCTTTCAGCTTTGGAAAAATATAAGAGGAGCTGTGATTGGTTGCTGTGGGCAGTTTATACCAGGTGCATATTTACACCCTTTCATAAATCTCCCCCAATGTTTTGGGATATTTTATTGTGGCCTGCAAGTGCATTTATATGCAAGTAATACACCTCTTATGGTCAGTAAGCATATGGTCGTCTGCCCTATCAGTGATCCAAGTTGGTTTGATTTTTCTACATTGTTACGCCTCGTTTTACTGCTGTGGCTCCAGGCAAGCAGCAGTGACCGATGAGGACCGGATAACTCTTTGATCCTTCCTATAGTGTTTTACCTAGCCTTGGCACAACCATACCAGGTGAGTGTGAATGGTGGTGAAAGCTTTTGTGACACTAATTGAAGATCTTGTTTTTTCCCTTTTGTCCTAAATAGAAATCATACGATAGGTGTCAAACCAACATTTAGCAGTATGTTTAACATCAGCAGTGTCATCAAAATGACGACCCTTGAGGTGTTTATTCAAGTTAGAAAAGAACAGACAGTAGTCAGAAGTGGCCAGGTGGTGTGAATTGGGGGGGGGGGGGATGGTGGACCAATTGGAAACCAAAGGTATTCAATTTGGCAGCCACAACTTTGGAGATGTGCGAAGGTACATGGTCCTGCAACAAAATTTTCCCTTTGGTCAATTTTCCTGGATGTTTCCTCTTAATTTAGCTGGTCAAGGAGGCTGGAGAAATACTCTCTGGTTATATAACAGCCTGAGGTAGGTACTCTATCAGCAGAATATATATAGTTACATATAGTTACATAGTTAATACGGTTGAAAAAAGACACATGTCCATCAAGTTCAACCAAGGAGGGGAAAGATATAATCTTTGTCTCAGAAAATGAACCCTATTTCTTTTTATTTACTTATTTATTTTTTTGGGATTCCTGCTGATTTCAGTATGTAGAACTACTTCGATCACCGGGACCCACTGTGGCGCCATTCCTTTGTCTGTTCCTTGGTTTCTGGATCATAAACCTACCCCAAAAATTCTTTGAAGCATCAAAATGAGCCAAAACATCTCTGGATGCCTGAACTGGATGCCTTCTGTTCACTGTTCAAAAATGTTGGTACCTACTTCACAGAAAGCTTACACATGTCTAGAATATTAGTCATAATGAAATCAACATTCCTGGGAAATGCCCACTATCTGGGTTATCTTTTTGGTGGATGTTTGCCAGTCCTCAAGAATCGGCTTATGGACTTGTTGCCGGGTCTGGTGAGGTTGTAGGGCGCCCATTGTGGGGTTTATCTACAATGGTGAAATGCCCAGTCTTAAAACAAGAAACTAAAGTTTTTAAAGTGCTGTAGGAAGGACACTTCTCCCCTTGTGTTTGATATTTGCACTGTTACATAACAAGATATCAAGCTTTCGTATGGTACAAAATTCATTTTTTCAATTCCAAATGGAAGTGGGCACAGGCAGGAACTTCTCAGCACACCCTTGTAGTTAAAGTGTCCTGGTCATTTCAGCAAATGTTCCCACCCAGACCTCCACCAGCTACGTACAAATTGGTGGGTGTCCAGCCACTATGGCTACCACTGGATGATAGAACAGGGACCCTAATATAGTCCCTCCATTTCACAGCCACACAAGAGTTGCGAAAAGAAGCCTTGAGAATCCACTCAGATCCATTCCATCTCCGCACAATGCTCTGTGTGTTCTTCAGTAGAGATGAGCGAACCGGGTTCGGGTTCGAGTCCATCCGAACCCGATCGTTCGGCATTTGATTAGCCGGGGCTGCTGAACTTGAATAAAGCTCTCAGGTTGTCTGGAAAACATGGATACAGCCAATGACTATATCCATGTTTTCCACATAGCCTTAGGGCTTTATCCAAGTTCAGGGCCCCCGCTAATCAGATGCCGAATGTTCGGGTTCGAATGGACTCGAACCCGAACCCGATTCGCTAATCTCTATTTTTCAGTCATTCCTATACAGTTTGAATAGAATGGCAGGTCTTGAGATCCAGCCATCGGACCCCCCACTAATCTGGCATTTATTACCTTTTTGGCTTGGATACCCCTTTAAAAATTGGAGCTCGGTTTGTGGGTCCACTGACTGCAGAATGAAACTGAGTGTGTTCTCCCTGCAGGGCTGTGGAATATGTTGCTGCTATACACTGTAAATTATGGAAATATTAATAGAATAGGAAATTAAGTGTATAATATTTGTATTATTCTATTGATTTATTTATGCAGTTGACCATTCATAGAGCCACTGCCTTTAACCAGAATACACGATAAGGCAATCATGATCATATTTGTGTGAATGCATTTAATAGAAATTCAATCCTCCATACAGCAGACTCAGCTTTCTAAGGTCACCTCGAAAGAGAAGTCAATAGAGCTTTCCTATTGCAGATGTAATAAATCCTAGGACAGGGACAGAACAATTTTATGTACAAATCCTAAGCTTTATGCTCGCTCATTTCAAGCATGCAAGATTTAAAGATGTCAGATCAAAGACGCCAAGTGAGCTCAAAATCTACTGGAAGCAGATATCACAACCTAAACCCCTGGGGTTTAATGGCATCTATTTCTCTTTATGGTCAGAAATTTGTGGATGTGAAATGTGATACTTGTATCAGGGCAGCTAGACTAGAAGCCATGACCAGTGGGGTACCTTCCATAGAGGCAGGGCATGTCATTGCTTTCGGACCCTTAGTGGGAATGACTTACTCAGTTAGACTTTAATTAAAGGACTATTCCTACATTAAAAAAAAAACACATCATATATTGTTGGGGCTGTATAAAAATGAAAAAAAAAAAAAATACTTACCTACCCCCTGTTCTGTGCAACTCCTAATTTGGTCTGATACTTTTTTTTTTTTTTAAATGGACAATTCCTTTAATTTATGGTCACAGCAGATGAAACAGATCTCCTCCATATGGGGATTCTCTTTTGCTGGGCCAGACCTTAATAACATAAATGGGATAGTTTACTAGGCATGCTTTGTGACCTGTCCAGAGATGGTTCCACAGGGACGGGGAGGCAGAGCTTTGAGCTTCAACTTTTGTGATTGCCAGAGTTGTGATGCCTTTTACTTTAATCATGTGATGATAATGAGGACACTACTGGAAAGTAATTTGTATTGAACAGGAAGTCTCAGCCTAGAGGTAAAAAAAAGAATTTTGCAAAATGTCAGGGATATTTTATAATATAGAGAATAAAATGTAAAATAGCAAAACAAAAATCATTAAAAAATTCTTAAAAATGTTTCACTTGAAAACTTTACTTTTAAGAATAGGTCGTTTTCTGATAACACATTCTCTTTAACCCCTTCACAACCTTTAGTACATGCACGTAAAGACATCCATTCATGAACCTCAAATCACTTAACCCGCCCAGCAATTGCTGCAACTGGTCCGTCTGTACAGGCAGACCAATCGCAGTGAGGATGACAGGAGGCCAGCTTCTGACAGCTCTTACGGACTCTGGTCCGCACATTTACAGTAAGCACGAACATACAGTTAACCTATCCTGCCCCAATTGTTGCCCCTCCCTTGTTGCTGTATCTAATCGCCCCCCGGACCCCTGTTACTCTTTCTAATAGCCACCCTTGTCTCCTGTTGCTCTACTCTGTCACCTGTACCAGTCTCCATTGTCTTCTATTACTGTACCTATAGTCTCCTGTTACTGTAGCTGATATTTGTCCCTGTTGCTGTACCTGATTGTAGCCACTGTCAGTGTATGCGATCGCCACTCCTGTTACTGAACGTAATTGTTGCTCTTCTTACTGTACCCATAGAAATGCTTGTTTTAATTTTTTTTTTACATTTTAGAGGTTTTTCTTTTTTCAAAGAAAGAGTTATCAAAGAGATGTATCGACCAAAATTTAATGCTGACACAAAGAACATTCTATCACCAGAAAAGAATCTCAAAGTCACTTGAATAAAGTTATTAGCACATAAAACGAGACCGGAAGGATTTGAAAAATACGTCCTAGTCTTTACAGTGAAATTGTCACACCTGCTGGTGGAGGTAAAGATCTCAGCAGGGAGGGAAGGGGGGCGTGGATTACAGCAGTGGACCAAGGCGGGGAGGGGAGGACTCAATGGCCGAGAAGCCTCGCTTTGGTAACACTGCCATCTCGGGGGGCTCCGCTAATTAAAAGTATTTTTACACCAGAGAGAAGAGACATGCAGAAGCTGCAGTCCATGATGCTGCCGAGACAGCCACCTCCACTAGTGGGGGTGACAATATCACTTTAATGCCAAAAGTGGCTGCGGAGGCAAGGGGTTAAAGTCATATTCAGTACTAAAACAAGATAGAAACCTTATTTTATTTTACGAAGATAAACTGGAAAGGAAATCATTTGCAAGTTAAATCTGCTTTGGTCTCAGTAGATGCTGTTCAGGATTCTGATGATAAAGTGCGGGTTATACAGCTCTGCCAAATAAAATTATTCAGTGTGATAAATAATGTACGAAAAATCAGAGGTAAAGACTTTAAAGTATATGACAAGTGTATGTTTGGTGATTAAATGCAGGGACTATGCACCTTGCCTAAGAATTGTATTTTGGCGAAGACTTGAAGGGGAAGCTAAGTTCTTGACAATATGTTGATAATTTAGAGCCCCACAATTTGATTCTCAGATTATTCAAAGCGAATAGACCACCTTTCTTGCTGAGAAAAAAAAAATGGCGCAGTCCATTTTTCAAACCGCCGCCCAGTTTCTTGATTTGTGATTTGGCCTGCTCTATGCACCTATCCCCAGTTTACCAATATCCCCTCCCCTCGGTGATGCGGGTAGACTTGATTCTGATGAAGGCGGGTCACCCATATCGATGAATTGGGTTACCTCCCATTAATAGAGCAGGCCAAATAGCAGATCAAGAAACTGACATAGATGGCAGGAACCGAGTGGTTTGAAATATGGACCAGGCCTAGAGATGAGCGAACCTCTAGCATGCTCGAGTCGATCCGAGCCTGAACTTTCGGCATTTGATTAGCGGTGGCTGCTGAAGTTGGATAAAGCCCTAAGGCTATGTGGAAATCATAGATATAGTCATTGGCTGTATCCATGTTTTCCAGACAACCTTAGAGCCGTATCCAAGTTCAGCAGCCGCCACTAATCAAATGCCGAAAGTTCAGGCTCGGATCGACTCGAACCTGAACCCGGTTCGCTCATGTCTAACCAGGCCACCAGGATCTACGTGCCGACGGAACCAGGTACTGATTTCAAGTATTTCCATTGAATTTAGAGATGAGCGAATTTACGGTAATAATGAAGAGAAGCGCTTCATTATCTCTGCAATCCACTCATCAGCTGTCTGCCTTTACATTCAGTGCAGCTCCTCCCCGGGTGCTGGAAAAAGTTGGATCCAGTCCTGGGAAACTTCTCCCAATTTCTGTGTGAACACAGCTATATCAGCATGGTTCTAGTCTGGTGTGGGTTTTTAAAAAACACTTTCTTTGGTGCCTGCAGATAGAGCTTTTCTTGTGCTGTTTTTCTGGCGTCCAAAACAAAAAAAAAAACAGAAAAACACCGGAAAAAAAAATTGGTGTTTTTTTCTGGAATTTTTTATTTTGGCTGTGATTGGCTTTTTTTTTTTTTTTGGGGGGGGGGGGGTCTTTTGGCGTTTTTGAGATGAACAGAAGAAATTCCATAGATTTTGTATGGTAGAGAAAGACCACAGTTTAGAGACAAAAAAAACACCAAACCCTCAGCATGCTGCCTTTTGGAAATACTGCCACAAAGCCAAAAAATGAAATGAAAAAATAAATAGAAATAATAGAAACCAAGTAAGCATGGCATTTCATAAGATTCGTCCGTTGATCGATTTTTCCATTGACTTCCATTATAAAAAAAAAAAAAGGATCAAAATGGATCCAAACGGATCCATTTTTTTTTCAACAGACAAAAATGAGGTTGGCGACATTTTTGTGTCCGTTAAAAAAAACGGATCTGTTTTGATCCATTTTTTGATAATGGAATTCAATAGAAAAACGAATCAAAACGGATGCACACACATGCATATGTTTTTTCCATCCATTTTTCATGTTTAAAAAAAAGAAAAAAAAAAAAAAGGATTGCAAAAATGTAGTGTGAACCCAGCCTTAGAGGTGGCTAAGTAACCACTGTCCTCTGACGGTTGTGCTTTGAGCCCGACACCGTTGGTCAATTTGCCAGGAATAGCCATCTGCTGGCCATCCTTAGGACCTGATGTGAACATAACCTGAAGTGTTGCTGTGTATGTGTATGGCTGGGAGGCCCCTCCTGAATGTAGGTGTGCTGGGCTGATGGATCGCACCTGTGTGCTGTCTGCACTCGGCTCTAGATCTGCTCCTGCTATGGTAAGTGTTGCCTTTTGTTTTCTCTGATATTTGTATTTGAGGTGGAAAAGAATCCACAGTAAAACAATGTATAAAAAAAAATAGTTACTCTCCAGAGTACTCCTTGGTTAGGTATAAGACCGCACATAGAAACCCTACGAGTAAATTCACACACATGCAGACACATTCACATAAACGGAGTTTGCAGTGCTCCATGCACATGTTGCAGAAACAACCCATTCAGATGCTTTGAGCTTCCATTGCAAGGAAAAGACACAAATCTTTCCACTATAGTTTTCTCTGTCAGTCCCACTCCTGGTTCTGGCTACAAACACTGACTAAAATCCTACATGTGAACCCAGCCCAATAGTCACACTGAATTTATGGCGTATTGAATTTCCATTTTTTTGCCTACACAGTTGTATACATCTGCCAGTGACTGCGATTTCACTTATGTGTGAGATAGGCTTACGTACGATGTATCGTTCCGTCTAAACGCTGATCGTTATAAAAAACACATTGTTCATTCAAAATCGTTAATCGTGCGATCGGGCGAATTATCGCTCCGTCTAAAAGGACCATTAGGCTGTGTTCACGCTACGTTTTTTTTCATCCATTTTTACAAACAACGAATGGAAAAACTGTGCATCCGTTTTGATCTGTTTTTTCCATTGACTTCCATTATTAAAAAAAAAATCAAAACATGGTCAAACACGTTTTTGTGTTATTAAAAAAAAAGGATGCCATTTGATCCTTTTTTTTTTTTAAAATAGTGGAAGTCAATGGAAAAACGGATCAAAACAGATGCACCCAAATGCATCCGTTTTTCCATCCGATTTTTGCTATGGATGAAAAAAACGGATTGAAAAAACATAGGGGGAGATTTATCAAACATGGTGTAAAGTGAAACTGGCTCAGTTGCCCCTAGCAACCAATCAGATTCCACCTTTCTTTCCTCACAGACTTAGCAGACTTTGGAAAATGAAAAGTGGAATCTGATTGGTTGCTAGGGGCAACTGAGCCAGTTTCACTTTACACCATGTTTGATAAATCTCCCCCCATAGTGTGAACCCAGCCTTATACAGATGATAATAGTTGACTGTGATTTTTTTTTCTATACAGCTTGGACAGCATAATCCAGACATATTCTGGCCAAATGTTCACCAAAAAGATAGCTGTTTGGTAAACATTTGCCCATTTAATTCTATAGCATCCACTATATATACACATCGGGACATTTTCTCAGTGTATACAATAACAATATACCATGTATGATAAGAATTTCACCTTAATATAGGACCAGCCGTCCCAGACTTATTTTTCCCATTGAAATCACCATCTGGATGGACCTTATGACATTGGCAACAACCAGACCCCCTTCTGCGTCTACTTAACCAAACTGAGGTCAGTATAGAACCGCATGGGGTAGAGGGGTTGGGGGGATTTTAATATGGACCCAGCTGTGTTACCGCCATGAGAAATCTGCCTTATGATAGGATGAGTTCTCGGTTCGGAGTGATCCCAGGGTGCAAATTAGGTGGTGCCACTTTGTTGGCGTGATAATAGGAAGAAATGCTAAGTGATATATATGTGGCCCCTCGCATGCATAAAATAGTCAAGTTGACTAATATATTCTGGTACATTGAGTATGAGACTCTTATTAGGCCCCCGGACTGGCTGGTGGAGGGGACGCCAGCTGTGATCTCCCGAAGAACCGTGTTGTCTTTTCACAGTCACTTTGTGTAATGGTATAAATGTAACAGATGGTACTTGGTGAACCAGAGGAGACCTTGTGCTCACGCTGTAATCTCTTTGATTTGTTTCCATCTATCTAACCATTGTCAGCATCATGAGGCCATTATTACTTCCTTAATTCTGTGCCAAGTGGCGTACACTGTGCGGATGAACAATCTCAGGGGGGCGGAGTAATTTGACTGATGGGATAAGCAGAAAACAGGGCATTGTCTTCACAATTTGTTAAGTACCCGCTGATGCTAAGTGTAAAATTAAATATTTATTCCATTTACATAAATCACAAGACGGTAAAGGGTGGACGGAGACAGAGATGAAGATGCTGACGGGTGGAGAATGGAGATGAATGGGAAAATATAAAATAATAGAAGGAAATGAAATATATAAAAAAAATACCTATTATTACTTAGTAGTCCAGAGAGTAAAAAGTCATTATTATTGTCCATTATTTCTTTTCCGTCTGTGTCATTTATTTCTTGTATTAGGTTTTCCTCATGATGTTTATTTAGCTTCTTTTAAGTATAGTTTTTATTTTTATCTATTTGTGGAAGCATATAGAATACTTTTTTTTTTCAGGTTGTACATTAGCAGAACTGGGGCAGCGGTACATTCATTATATAGTGTGACGGTTCCTGTTGTGGGGGCATTGTGGTTGGCTAAGAGCCCCAAGGCATATGTTTTATCCCCCAACCTTAACCAACCGGACAAAAAAAAAATATTAAAGATTGCATGGACATAGTATGAGGTCTGTATTATGGTGTGTTTACACAGACAGATTTATCTGACAGATTTTTGCAGCCAAAGCCAGGAACAGACTATAAACAGGTCATAAAGGAAAGACTGAAATTTCTCCTCTTTTCACATCCTTTTCTGGCTTTGGCTTCAATAATCTGTCAGACAATGAGACAAATCTCTCCGTGTAAACGCACCATTAGTTTAGGGGGATGTATAAGGCTTGGTTCACAGCTCATTTTTTATTCACGTTGGACGTGCACATCCTTTACCTAAAAGAAAAGGATGTAGATGTTCAATACGATGTATTCAGTTACTTCTATAGCACAATGTATACATATAGTATGTTTTGCTTATAATGAACCTAAACGTGCGGCATTTGATTACCGGTGGCTGAAGAAGTTGGATGCAGCCCTAAAGCCATAGGCTGCATCCATGTTTTCCAGGACTCCCTAGCTCTGTATCCAACTTCTTCAGTCACCGGTAAGGCTGGGTTCACACTACGTTTTTTTAATCGTTTTTTTCAAAAAACGGATGAAAAACTGAGTTATTTGTGTGTATCTATTTAGATTTTTTTTTTCCATTGATTTCCATTATATAAAAAAAGGATCAAAACGAATCTTTTTTTTTTTATTTAACGTACACAAAAACGTAGTCAACCTCATTTTTGTGTCTGTTAAAAAAAACGGATCCTTTTTGATCCATTTTTTTTTTTATAATGGAAGTCAATGGAAAAATTTATCAAAACGAATGCACACAAATGCATCAGTTTTTTTCATCAGTTTTTCATCCCTTTTTTTGCAAAAAAAAAAAAAAAAAAGATTGCAAAAATGTAGTGTGAACCTAGCCTCATCAAATGCTGCACGCTCGGGTTCAGAAGACCTCATCATGCTCGAGGTCCTTTGTGATCTATGTGGCATCCAGCTTTCCTATCAGTTTCCATCAGGGCTCACCAGACATATTAACCCAGTGTTACCCATCAGATAATTGTGGAGCTTCTTTACTTGGAGCTCTACATTGTGGTGTTCCTCTAGGATTCCTCCTGTAAGATAGAATCCGCGCCCTACAACAAGTTCTCCCCTGACCTTTGGGGATTATCATTCCCTACATTCCTACAAAATCTGATACTGTCATCAGTAACTGGACACTGTCAGACTATATAGTGCCTTTTGGCATATTGTATGTGGACTTTGGGACCTGAGTGCCAGGACTGCAGTCCCATCCCAGTCCTGCAGAAATACACACTGTGTAATGCTTACATTCTCCCTGTGGAGGCGCTGTAGAGACATTGAACAATTACAGCCAGTAAGTTCTTCCTCATCACCTTCATTAGTTTTACTTCATTATATTCCACATGGCCTGAAAATACTAATATGGTTGTGTGCAGCCTCACTATACAAATTATAGTCACATTTGCCAGGAAGACTGAATGCCCTGGCATACTGTGCATTAGAACAGATGGCATGGAAAGGAGAACATGAGGGTTAGAACAGACATGTACCCAAACACATGAAAAGATTTTATCACGGTCATGAAAGCATTGATTCTCTCACACTTGTACTAGTAAAAAGGATTTCCAGCCATGTAGATGTGTTGAGAGGGTCCTGAGGTCCTAATGTCATTGCTGTCACGTCCATTGCTGTGGTGTTCTGTCTAGTGTTGGGGATCTGCAGTAACACTCAATCACACGATGAGCAGTCGTCTCACGATTCGGTTGTTGTATTCTCTATCTTCTCAGTATATAAGAGGATTCTTTTATTTTCTGCCCAAAAGTTCTTGGCAGTTTTGAAAAAAAAACCAAACAGAACGATATAGCGTATGGAAAATTTGCGATCGTTTAAGCCTATCTCGCACATAGGTAAAATCGGAGAACGACTGTTTACAGGGAACGATCTGCGAATTTTTTACGAACGACGATTTAAGAACATGTTCAAGGATCAAAATGAACGATTTCTCGCTCGTTGTTCGATCGTTCGCTACGTTTACACGTATTATCGTTTTATCGTATTATCATTTACATGTATTATCGTATTACACGATTATCGTTCGAATTCAATCGTTACCGTGCAAATTTGCACGATAATCGTTCCATGTAAACGCAGAATAAGATTCAAGGGAGAATTCCGGGCAGGGGATTTTTTTTTTTTTTTGCTAAAGTGCCAGGGAGGATGAAAGAAATAATGTACGCTCACCTCCCCGGCTCCAGCGCTGGTGGCCACATATCATCGCTTTTGTCCCCTGATCCCTGACTGCTTCCTGGTTAGAGAGAGGACCTGGGACATGACATGTCAGGCCCGCTCAGCACATCAGTGGTTGTAGTGGGGTCCTGCTTTGGCTACTGACTGTCTGAGAAGACCTGACACGTCACGTCTCAGGTCCTCTCTGTAACCAGGAAGTGGTAGGGGACTGGAGCGGCGGTATGTGGCCACCAGCGCTGGAGCCAGGGAGGTGAGTACACATTATTTCTTTCATCCTCCCCGGCACTTTGGCAAAAGAGACCCCTGCCCAGAATTCTACATATTGCTGGGGCTATATATATATATAATATCCACCTTCACCTGGTCCCCTGCAGCTCCCCTTTTGGTCCTCTGCTGCTCCTGTCTCCTTTATAGGAGAAACAGATCTCTGATCTCAGGGAGACCAGCCAAATGATAACACTGCTGGCTGATAGTGAAAGCGCTTAATGCAGTGAAATCCTAGGTGCATTGCCCCCTGAGAAACATGAATATGCAAAAGAAGAGCCCGTGAAGCCTCATTGAAGAGTCTCAAAACACATGACTAGCCAGATATCCCTCCGGGAAGGACCCAGCCAAGGGGTGGCTGTGTTTTGAAACTCTTCAATGAGGCTCCACAGGCTCTTCTTTTGCATATTCATGTTTCCCAGGGGGCAATACACCTAGGACTTCACTGCATTGAGCGCTTTCACTAGCAGCCAGCAGTGTTCTCGTTTGGCTGGTCTCCCTGAGATCAGCGATCTGTTTCTCTTATGGCTCTACTAGGCACCCCACCCATCCCACCTAGCCAGAATCCTGCTCCACACTGATGAGGGGCAACACCCCGAAACAGCTGTATGTGGATGGATACCTGGCCTTGGTTTTTCCCCTGTCACTAGATTGACTTATAGGGCCACTTAATATGGTGGTTTTGGTGGTTTCCTTACAGGGGCCACCTCTTGGCTGGTTCCTTGACGGAAGGATATCTGGCTAGTCCTTTGTTTTGAGACTCTTCAATGAGGCTCCACGGGCTCTTTTGCATACTCCTGCTTCATAAAAAAAGCTCGTAGCGGGACCTTAGCAAATGACTGACCAAGCCAAGTCTTTTTATTACACCTTGTGTCAGGTCTAGGTCAGGGGCTGTAGGATGAAAGTCCCTAAGTAAATAAACTCCATGATCCCAAGAAACCGTCATCCGTTTGATGTGCAGGTCACTGCAGTCACAGAACATGAATACCGCCTCAGGCATCTCCTGTTGTGGTTTTATATGAGCAGGACAGAGATTTTCTCGTCCAGACCTGATCACAGGATCTACATACTCACCTCCGGCATTGCAGCAGCTGAAAGACTAATCGCGTGATCAGCTGGAATCGGTTGGGAAGGCACTCAGTTCTCCTGCAGCGCCACCACAGGGGACATTAATAGCCCTATTCCACGGGTCGTCAGAGGAACAAACGAGCGCTCTCAGCGCTCGTTTGCTCCTCGTTCCCCGCTCGCTGCCGCCGCTATTTATTGCGGCTGCAGCGAGCGGGTGAGTGCGGGAGGGGGCGGCAGGGAGCTGCGGGGGGGGGCTGCTCGGAGGATCGCTGATCGTCCGGGCAGCCCATAGGATACAGCAGCGTCTGCTGCCGATGCTCCTATTCAACGGAGCGATGGCAGCAGATCGCTGCTATATCAGTCGCTTGTTTTTCAACATGTTGAAAAACAAGCGACTGCAACGATCAGCCGACATGAACGATGTCGGCTGATCGTTGCACTCTATTCCACGGAACGATTATCGTTCGTAGCGGCCGATACGGACGATAATCGTTCCGTGGAATAGGGCCTTAAGCGTTGCACAGAGCTTATTGAAATCAGAATGGCCTGTCTATGCAATGCAGCCCTCCAGAGTGGGAGAAGCCTTTTGTAACCATTTTATAGCAAATATGTTAGGGTCCTGAACAGGTTATACCACCTCTGTTAACACTGAAGTACATTTTCTCCGCCAAACAACTCTTTAATGTCAATTCATGTCTGTGCCAAATGCACAGCTGACATCAAGTTTTTACATGTGCATACTGTGCCAAATGCAACATGTATTACAAAATAAGAGCTGTAACCTGATCTAAGTGATCAGTGCTCCCCCCCCCCCCAGTCTGGCATGTGAAGCCTACTAATGTTACCAGGGGTTCTAATGTCCATTCAGGTATTTTAGATTGTATGAGCAGAAGCCAAGTATATCCTTACAAGTATGTGTATTGATTTTCCCCAGGAGATGTATTAAGCAGCGGAATGCACTTTATGAGCAGATTGTTAATGGCATTATCTTATTAATCTGTTCAGGTGCTTGTACATGGAGTCAGTACAGGCCCGAAGCCCTTTGGCTCCTATGCACCTTTTTAAAACCAATCCCTCTTAAAGTGGTATTCCTATCACAACTATCATAGTTAAACTTGTAGGGTTCATTGAGTAAAATATTTTTGCATATACAGTACATTAATTTAGTAAACTTTTTTCCTTCTCCTGATATGTCAACCAACAAAACACAATAATCACTGAACTCAAGGAGATCAGTGAAAAAATTCCAATGAAGTACTTTCTACTGATGCACCCAAAAATTTAAATATGCAAAACAAGAGTCCATGGAGCTTCTGTTGCGAGTCTCAAAACACAGGATAGCCAGATATCTCTAGCCTGTTGCCACGATGTGCCTCCATGATGGGGAGGGCACCACACCACCCTGATAGATAGCCCCTTAAGTCCCACTCGGTTGCGAGTATTGAAACATAAATAAGGAAACAACAGGGTGGCCCCTTTTTGTCAACGTCTAACTCAAGGTGCGAGTATTGTGATCATGACAAGGGCTTGCCAAGGCAGGCATCCATCCACAGACAGCCGTTTTGGGGTATTTGCCCCTCATCAGTGTGGAGCAGGATTCTGGCTAGTTGGGGCAATGACAAATCAACCAACAAAACACAGTAATCAATGAACTTAAGAAGATCAGTGAAAATTTTCCAATGAAGTACTCAATCAAGAGTCTCCACTGATGCCCCAAAAAATTTAAATATGCAAAACAAGAGTCTGTGGACCCTCGGTTTTGAGTCTCAAAACACGGGATAGCCAGATATCTCTAGCCAGAAGGGGCCACCCTGTTGTTTCCCTATTTATGTTCCAATACTCGCAACCGAGTGGGACTTAAGGGGCTACCTTCAGGGTGGTGTGGTGATTTCAACATCATGGGGGCGCCCCGTGGCAACAGGCTACAGATATTTGGCTATCCCGTGTTTTGAGACTCGCAACCGAGGCTCCACGGCCTCTTGTTTTGCATACTTCTCCTGATATGCCACTATTTTCCTCCCTATGTTGACAGCTCGTTGTAAAACTTACCGATCACCACTCCATTCTATAAACTGTGTCTGTATGGTGTGTGTGTATCTCTCTCTCTCTCTCTCTCTCTCTCTCTCTCTGCAGTCTAAGAATGCAACAAATTTATCAAACATCAAGAAACACGTTGTAAATCTGGTGCATATTAGGGTCCCCATAGACTTTATACTGATTTCTTTCTAACCCACCACTGGCTGTGCCAAACTGAGGAGGATGGGAGAGAGAACTTTTGGTCACCTTGGTCGCCTTCAGTCTGGTGTGGTTCCTGATGGCTACCCTGCTGCACTTAAGGAATAGATCTCTCCCTATAGACATTTTTGTTATATCTAATAAAAGTTCTGTTCTGATGACTGACACTTTACATTATTACAAATGTAATTTGGTGCGAGAAGGGGTTACTGATTTTTGCAAAGTGCTTTATCAGGAGACATGAAAGAAACAGCACGAGAGCAAGGAAGGGGTTAATCTATGCACAGTTCGGGCTGCTTTAGTGCTGCCAAATAATATACATTACACTATTATATATAATAGGCATGTGGAGAGAGCGAAGAGGTTACAGATGCTTTGGCGCTCCAAGGTGCCATCAGCAGAAAGGAAATAAATTAAAGCGAATGTACCACTAGGTACATTGCTTTGTGTTTTTTACATGAATAGACCAATGTGGGGATGCCCGTGCTGCGGTCTATTACCGAGCACCAGCTGGGCATGGAGAACTGGAGATGGGCCCTCCAGCCCCAGTGTGCCCATTTCCCCTCTTTGGCGTGGCTCTAAGATGAGAGGGAAACCTTAAAGGGATGTGTTAAGTTATCTTGCATGGACAGTGCAGATCCTCTGGACACTTACAGACGCAGGTACAGAGTCTTTCTGTCTCCTCTCTACAGTACATGCTAAGCCCCCACCCACTTTCTGTGTTATATCTTGCTGAAGCTCTTACTAAAGACAGATTTCCCCTAACAAAAAGAAGTAGATTGAAGGGAAGGGCGATACCTAGTGGCCAAGACTTAATCGATATTAAATTAAGACAATAATCGTTTAGTTGAAATGCAGTTAACGATTAACGAGCGAACAAGAAATCTTTGATCGCTTTATAAGACCTGGACCTATTTTTATCGTTGCTCGTTCGCAAAACGTTCGCAAATCGTTCGCATTGAATAAGACATCGTTCGGTCGTTTGCAATAGATACGAACGCAATAGCGAAGAAATAGCGAAGAAAACGCAATTACGATCACAAGTAACGATTATCGTTCCATGGAAATGACTGAACGTTTTCAGGTCTTTCGCAATAGCGGTCGGAGATCGTTAATCGTTAACGATTATGCGAACGATAATCGTCCAGTGGAATAGGGCCCTTAAAGTGTCACTGTCGTTATAACTTTCAGAATATAAATCAACAGTAGATGTGAAATAAGGCAAGTTTGCAATATACATTCATTTATTATTTTTGTTGTTATCATGCTGTAAAACTGTACTTACCGGAAATCCAGGTCCAGTCTCCTGAAGGCAGATTTTCTGACTTGAAAAAAACAGACTAAACACAGAAAGTACGGCCAGTAGAGGGAGTCATGGCTCAATGTGTACATCAATCATATGATTGATGTGAGCGCTCAGATGGCCTGGGATTAGGGATGGTCCGAACTCTCCGAGGTTCTGGTTCGTATAAACCCGAACGCTCGGCATCAGATTCCCGCTGTCTGCCCGCTCCGTGGAGCGGGTGGATACAGCGGGAGGACCGCCTGGAAAACTGGGATACAGCCTATGGCTTTGGCTGTATCCCAGTTTTTCAGGCGGTCCTCCCGCTGGATCCGCCCGCTGCACGGAGCGGGCAGACAGCGGGAATCTGATGCCGAGCATTCGGGTTCGTACGAACCCGAACCGAACTCTGTTCGGACCATCCCTACCTGGGATACACAGGACTTCCTGTTTTCTGACGGTTTCCTGTTTTTTTTAGAAAAACAGGAAGTGTTGTGTTCTTCATGCTAACTTTAAAAAAAAATTAAATTGCAAACTTGTTTTTACTAGGGGTAAGGAGTCAATTTTGCTTAAAAAGTGATTTATAATGCTAAGAATCACATAATCAAATGGGGGAAGATATTAGAAATGACAGTCGCCATTTAACAATGGATTTCAAAACTGCTAGTATTTTTTTTGTGTGTCCCTTTAAGACATAAAAAAGTCACCAGGGGTCATATTGCATTAAAGGTTGCAGCATAAAACGTGCACAGTGCCAACCTGAGCGGCTCTTGCTGCTGATCCCTATCTCTGGCAAAAGAGATTTATTTTTTTTAACAGCTCGAGAAAATAATTGCAGTTCTCACATGATTCCTTATGAATAATATTAAGACAACATAATCATATCACAGGATCACAGAGTGAATTCCAATGAGCGGCTTTCTATTGCCTGGTGTCTCCAGCTGTCTGCCGCCGTAATGCCACTATAAGAGGAGGTCTCATTTGTTTAGCAGCAGATTTGAAGCGCTTATAATATTAGTATCTAATGACAGGCTGGGCAGTAATTGAATTTCCAGGGAGGACTTTTAGAGGAATAGGTGTCATGTTTGTTTTTGTGTTATTTATTTTACCGGTCACAGAGCAGCATGAGAAAATTTTTCCCTGTCTGCTGCAGTCGGTGCAATGTGCCCTGATACAACACAGGACGCCTTCCCATGCTAAGGACAGCAAAGCACCTTACATATCACCCTACATACTGTGACGCAAGGCTGCGATTTAAAGGAACATTCCAGGCAAAACAAAAATAGTGTAATGCTTGGTGAGGGGTCTCATTGATTTTTGCATATGTGTGTCATGTGCTGACTCCATAACAAAATCTGTTTTATATGGAATGTTCCTTTAGACTCTGTCAGCACGTTTAGACTGTCCTATCTCAGGGTAGCATAAACTAGTGACAGAGAAGCTGAACAGAATGATGTATCACTTGCATTATTCTGTGCAGCTGATCCAGAGATATCATCCTACAATAAGTAGTCCTCTCCATTATGTGCATGAGCTCAGTGGTCCTGGATATTCATGAGTAGCAGAAAACTCCACCCACCAGCTGCTGATTGGCAGTTATGTATCCATGCTGTGTATAGGCAGTCACCTGTCAATCAGCAGCTGGGGGGAGGGGTGCTGCAAGAATCCTGTTCTCCTGCATATTAGGAGAACGGCTGAACAAAATGATGTAAGTAATACACCGATCTGTTCAGTGTTTCTATCACTAGTTCATGCTGCCCTCATTAAAGGCGGCATAAACCTAATGACAGATTCCCTTTAATAACTTATCATAATGCTTTATATCAACTCTTAGCTAAAGTCATTAAAAAAAATTATCCATTTAAAAATGGACTGTGTTCAGTAGGGTAGGCCATTAATAGTAGATTTGTGGGGTCACCCTCACCAAACAGCTGTGGTGCTTGTGCCAGTACTGCAATGTTTTCAATGTGCAGCTTATTAGTAGCCACTATGCTTGGTACTGCTGCAGTATTACACTGTTCACCCATAGTGCCTTTCACTGCTGCTACTAATAGTGGAACAAGCAGTAGAAAACATTGAAAAGACTGCGGTGCTTGCACAAGCTAATTTGCGAGTGTGCTGATCTAATATTGATGGCCAATCTTCAGCATAGGCCATCAGTATATAGGCTGGATATCTAATTTAAGGCTGGGTTCACACACACACACAGTATATTACAGGCAGTATTTGGTCCTCATATCAGGTCTTCATTGCAACCAAAACCAGGAGTGGATTGAAAACACAGAAAGGCTCTGATCACACAATGTTGTAATTGAGTGGATGGCCGCCATTTAATGGCAAATATGTGCTGTTATTTTAAAACAACGGCTGTTATATTGAAATAATAGCTGTTATTTACCGTTATATGGCGGCCATCCACTCAATTTCATCATTGTGTGAACAGATCCTTTCTGTGTTTTCAATCCACTCCTGGTTTTGGTTGCAATAAGGACCTGACATAAGGACCAAATACTGCCTGAAATATCTTGTGTGTGAACCCAGCCTAAAGGTGTACTCCAGCAAAAAAACAAAAACAAAAAAAACTTAAATCAACTGGTGCCACAGATTTGTAATTTACTTCTATTAACCCCTTAAGGTCCAAGCCAATTTTCGTTTTTGCGCTTTTGCTTTTTCCATTTTATGTTTAAAAGTCCATAGCGCTTGCATTTTTTCACCTAGAGACTTATATGAGTGCCTATTTTTTGCGAAACCAATTATGCCTGTAATTGCAAAGTACAATTTTTCCATAAAATATGTTGTGAAACCGGAAAAAAATCATTTGCGCTGTCAAATTGAAAAAAAAACGAATTTGTTTTGATTTCGGGGAGATTTGCATTTACGCCGTTCGCCCTATGGTAAAACTGACTTGTTATGCATGTTCCTCAAGTCGTTACGATTACTATGATATATAACATGTATAACTTATATTGTATCGGATGGCCTGTAAAAAATTCAAACCATTGTTAACAAATATATGTCACTTAAAGGGGTAGTGCACCAAAAAAATTTTTCTTTCAAATCAACTGCTGCCATGAAGTGCCAGAGATTTGTAATTTACTTCTATTAAAAAATCTCAAGCCTTCCAGTACTTATCAGCTGCTGTATGCCCAACAGGAAGTTGTAGTATTTCCAGTCTGGACAGCAGGAGAGGTTTTCTATGAGGATTTGCTCCTGTTTTGGACAGTTCCTGACATGGACAGAGGAGGCAGCAGAGAGCACTGTGTCAGACAGGAAAGAAAACACCACTTCCTGCTGGACACACAGCAGCTGATAAGTACTGGAAGACTTGAGATTTTTTAATAGAAGTGAATTACAAATCTCTGGCACTTTATGGCACCAGTTGATTTGAAAGAAAATTTTTTTGGGTGGACTACCCCTTTAAAATCGCTCCATTCCCAGGCTTATAGCGCTTTTATCCTTTGGTCTATGGGGCTGTGTCAGGTGCTTTTTTTTGCACCATGATGCGTTCTTTCTATCGGTACCTTGATTGCGCATATACGACTTTTTGATCACTTTTTATTACATTTTTTCTGGATTTGATGCGACCAAAAATGCGCAATTTTGCACTTTGGAATTTTTTTGCGCTTACGCCGTTTACCGTGCGAGATCAGGAATGTGATTAATTAATAGTTCGGGCGATTACGCGCGCGGCGATACTAAATATGTTTATTTATTTATTTATTAATTTATATTTATAAAATGGGAAAAGGGGGGTGATTTGGACTTTTATTAGGGGAGGGGATTTTTTATTAATAAAAACACTTTTTTACTTTTTTTTATACATGGACTAGAAGCCCCCCTGGGGGACTTGTATATACATAGCACTGATCTCTCATAGAGATCAATGCTGTGTATATACACAGCAAAGATCCATGAGATCGGTCATAGATTGCTATGGCCTGCTGCAGGCCATAGCAATCTATTGCCGAGCCGGGATCAGCGTCATTCCGACGCTGAGGCCCGGCACGGCCAGAAGAACGGATCTCCCCCCCGCGAACGCATCGCGGGGGGGAGATCCGTCCCACTAGACACCAGGGATGTGATGTCTGAAGCCCTTCAATGCAGCTGTCAGGTTTGACAGCTGCATTGAAGTGCTTAATTAGCCGGCGCGGCAACGGGACCCGCGCCGGCTAACAGAGGCACTGCCCGGCTGCACGTGTCAGCCGGGATCAGAGCCGTTCAGAGCGGGGTCCCGGCGGGACCCCGCTCTGAACACCCCCCGCGGCGCCATGACGTATTAGATACGTCATGGGTCGCTAAGGGGTTAAAAACTTTAAGTACTCCAGTACTTATTAGCTGTTGTATGTCCTGCAGGAAGTGGTGTATTCTTTCCAGTCTGGAGAGCGGTTTCTATGGCGATCTGCTACTACTCTGGACAGTTCCTGTCACGGACAAAGGTGGCAGCATAGAGCACTGTGTTAAACTGGAAAGAATACACCATTTCCTGCAGGACATATAGCGGCTCATAAGTAGAATACTTGAGATTTTTTTTATAGAAAAAAATTACAAATATATGGAACTTTCTGGTATCAATTGATTTGACAGAAAAAAAAAACTAAAAAACATTTAGCTGGTATACCCCTTTAAGGGACGCTGGAGTACCTGTATGTCATAAATTTCCTCAGTTAATGCCAACCTGAGTTACAGGTAAGCAATGATGATCTTGCAGGCCCAGACTTTTGCTGTGTGATCAGAGAAACGTCTAACCTAATCTGTTTAGCCCCTTATATGCCGCATTCAATAGGCTGACATAGCTGTATAAATATTTGGCCATGCTGGAGGTACAGTTTTAGGAATCGCTCCATAAGATTGGTCCAGATTCTAAGTTCTAGGGAACTTAGATGTGGATGAACTGAGTGTCTACAAATTGGCAGCTCATGTTCATGGGGCACTATGCTCTCTCTGCATTCCAGGATGTGAGATGATCACCTTAAAGGAGAAGTCCGGCAAAATTTTTTATTAAAAGTATTGTATTGTCCCCCAAGAGTTATACAAATTACCAATATACACTTATTATGGGAAATGCATATAAAGTGCTTTTTTTTCCTGCACTTACTACTGCATCAAGGCTGGATAAAATGGTGATGTTAATGACCCAACTCCCAGAACTGTGCGGGCTGTGGCACAGCTTTGAAAAACAAACAAACAAAAAAAAAACGGATTGCAAAAAGATAGTGCGAACCCAGCCTAAGAAGAAAAAGTCAGCTTTTTGCTTTTCCCTAGTATTAGCGCTTCTCTTATCCATGGAGTGTGTTGGTATTGCAGCTAAGCCACACTCAAGTGTTAAATTGTTGTGACAAAGTGATTGATATGATTGTTATGAACTTTGTGTTTGAAATATACAGAACACAATGCCTAATGTGTGATGGTGAAATGTGTTCTCTGTACTTAGACTGTTGGGACATTTCCTGGAGTGCGGCTCATTCACGCTGACATAACAGTGAACATGCTTTGTGATAAAACCTCTACAGTATAGTATATAGTAGTGTTATGCACTCCTCCTGGTGAGACCCACATGACCGCAATTAGCAGGAGACACCTGAGTGCACATGGTTTTAATCCCTCCTGTTTTTTCCTCCTGTTTTTTCCCATTCTGTTTGCTGCAGCTATGGTGAGTGTAATACCTTATCCAGACTTGTGCTGTTTGGGGGCGACCTTCTCCGCCGGCGGTGCTGGCCGGGTTCTGGTGTGGTGTTTTTGGGTCTAGTCCTGTGGCATGGGGGTCGCAGGGCCGTCCCATGGCCCCCGTTCCCTGGCTGTGCACGCCTGCGGGGTTGGTGGCCACTGACTGGCACGGTGTGGACTTAGTGTAGGGACCCATGTGTATCAGATACCGGCACAAGGTACATGGGGCAGTATGGCTTGATCAATTCATACACAAAATTCTGATGTGTTTTTTATTTAGCCTAGCGGCACTAGTATCAGCCATGGGTGTGAGGTGCAGCACTCTGTTTCTTCCCTGAACCGCATAGTATATAGTAGTTTATCTCTGTTATGATCTGTTCTATGATCTGACGCTAACAGGTACCAGATCTCAATCACTTTAAAGGAGTTTTCCCAGATACAAAAAATTATTTATGTTGTGCTGGGGCCTCTATAAAAATAAAACTTTTGTATACTCTAGCATACCCATTCATGTTAAAGGGGTATTCTGGGAAAATTTTACTTTTCCCCTATCCACAGGATAGGGGAAAAGTAGGCGATCGCAGGGGTCCGACCCCTGAACCCACTAGCGATCTCCATATCGGACCCCACCAGCTCTGTTATGAATAGAGCCCCGGGTCGGCTAGTGACCCGCCCCTCTATTCATTCCTATGGAGCGACAGAAAGAGCCAAGTACACCGGAAGAGCGCTATAACAGAGCCGGTGGGGTCCGACAGAGATCACTGGGTGGTTCTAGGGTTGGACACCCTGCAATCTCCTACTTTTCCCCAATCCTGTGGATAGGGGAAAAGTAAATTTTTCCCGGAATACCCCTTTAAGCGGGGAGCAGAAAAAGATCTGACCTGTTGTGCTCTCCACTTCCTTCCAGTGGCCATCATGGAATTATACTTTCTCAGACAATAGGAAGGCAGGTACATGTTGCGAACATTGTGTGCAGGTAAAACCATTGTCCACATGTAATGTCCAATAGCTGCTCATGTCGCTTATGGCACCTTTACACAGAGAGATTTATCTAACAGATTTTTGAAGCCAAAGCCAGGAACAGACTATAAACAGGGAACACAGGTCATAAAAGAAAGACTGAGACTTCTCTTCTCAAATCCACTCCTGGCTTTGACTTAAAAAATCTGTCAGATAAATCTCTCATTGTAAACGCACTATTAAACATTGGTAATAGGGATGAACCAATTGACAGTACAGCGTTTCGCTAGGCTCGACGGTCAGCTTGTCAGCCAGCTGCCTTTATACTCTGTGCCTCTCAAGGTGCCTTGAAAAGCTGGATCTTGCGGGGACCAGTTGTTTGGCATTATTATATATATATGTTAAATATGAGCCTTAAAAGAGAAGTCCGATAAAAAATGTTATTAAAGTATTGTATTGGCCCCCAAAAGTTATACAAATTACCAATATACACTTATTATGGGAAATGCTTATAAAGTGCTTTTTTTCCCTGCACTTACTACTGCATCAAGGCTTCACTTCCTGGATAAAATTGTGATGTCACGACCCGACTCCCAGAGCTGTGTGGGCTGTGGCTGCTGGAGAGGATCATGGCAGAGGGACACAGGGCACTGGAGGGACACTGACCATCTCCCTGCCATCAGCCTCTCCAGCAGCCACAGCCCGCACAGCTCTGGAAGTTGGGTCGTGACATCACCATTTTATCCAGGAAGTGAGGCCTTGGTGCAGTAGTAAGTGCAGGGAAAAAGCACTTTATAAGCATTTCTCGTAATTAGTGTATATTGGTAATTTGTGTAACTGTTGGGGGGCAATACAATACTTTTATAAAAATTTTCGCTGGACTTCTCCTTTAAGCTAGAAATGGTATCACAACTGTGGAAATCATTTTGTGTTGGCCATTGGGGTGGATGTTACTATCCACCTTCTACATAGAGCCCTTTCTCACCTGGGGAAACCAGGAAACACTGTGAGAATAATGTTCTTTGATTTCTCCAATGCTTCTGACCCCATAAAGCCAGGGCAATTGAGGGACAAGCTGGCCCATATTGGAGTGGACCTGCTGGATCCTAGATTACCTCACACATCGACCTCAGTATGTGAGCCGGGGACTGTGTGTCAGTCACTGTGATCTGTAATACAGGGGCACCTCAGGGTACAGTTCTTGCTAATCTTCTTCACTGTACATTGCAGATTTTAGGAGCAATTCACCTGTAATAGTAGGACTCATCACATATGAAGACAACAGGCAATACAGATAAGTGAACAGGGATTTTGTGCATTGGTGCCAGCAGAACCATCTTAGGATCAACGCTGGGAAGACCAAGGAGATGGATCCGCAAGTGCAGATCTCCACCAAAACCAGGGGACAGACGTTGAGACAGTCATTACCTTTAAGTTTCTGGGTATGCTCCTCAATAATAAGCTGGACTGGGCTGATCGCATGGACGCACTATACAGAAAGGGCCACAGCAGGTTGTAGATACTTAGGAGAAGGAGTTCATCGAACATTGGAAAATCTTAGATTCTATCCAACTTGAACCTCGTCGAACCTTCCGCATTTGATTCCAGATGCCTTCCCGGTCCGCTGGGAAGGAGGAGACAAGCTGGGTACTGCCTGGAATTCTGGGATTCAGGCTAGGTAATAGGCTGAATCCCAAAATTCCAGGCGGTAGGTACCCGGGCTGTCTCCTCTTTCCCCATGGACCAGGAAGGCAAATGCGGAAGGTTCGACAAGGTGCAAGTTCGATCGAACATCAGAAAATATTAGGTTCTATCATCTCCACTTAGGAGGTTGAGAGCCTTTGGAGTCTGGGGGGTCTTCTTAGGGCCCTATTCAACTCTGTAGTGGCATCAGCCATTTTCTTTGGAGTGGCCTACTAGAGGAGTAGCATATCAACCAGGGATAGGAACAGACTCAACAAGCTGATTAGAAGGGTTAGCTCTGTCCTGGGGAGCCCCCTTGACCCAGTGCAGGTCGTGGGTGACAGAAAGATATCCATAGTGAGCTCCATGCTCCCATCCCATGCATGAGACCACTTACTGCTTCACCCATTGTGCGAGAAGGAGCACTATCAGAAGTCTTTCCTCCCTGCTGTGGTTAGACTGTACGATTAACACCAACCTAAACAGAGAACTGAAATATTTTAAGCTTGTGATATCTATTCTAGCTTTGTATCATTTTTCTCTGTACCTACTGTCACTGTAACGCCTTTACCTTGGACCTTTTTGTCTTTGAATGTCCCCATGGTGGGACTATTAAAGGGGTTATCCAGCGCTACAAAAACATGGCCACTTTTCCCCCTACTGTTGTCTCCAGTTCAGGTGTGGTTTGCAATTAAGCTCCATTTACTTCAATGGAACTGAGTTTCAAAACCCCACTTAAACTGGAGTAAACAGTAGGGGGAAAGTGGCCATGTTTTTGTAGCGCTGGATAACCCCTTTAAAGTATTATCTTATCATGAAACTGGCAGAAGTTTCCCAGAACTGGAGCCAGTTTTTCGAGGCACCCGAAGCGTTTGAGTTTAAAGGCAGCTGGCTGATAAGCCAACCACCGAGCCTAGCGAAGCGATTTGCTAGTGCTATAAATTTGCTCACACCTAATTGGTAACATTGGGCATCTATTAAACATCATGCACGGGCAAAGAATATCTTCCAAGATAGCCAGTGGGAGTAAATAGCGTGTGCCAGGGTACAGAACCGGTAGAACCTCATCTGTTCCCTGGATAACCCCTTTATGGACAAATTGTAGACTTTTAGTGACTTTTCCATACGTAAATTCTTATTTAGTGAGACTGATTTTCTGCATAATAAAAGTACAAGTTCAGGAAATGAACGTGGTCAATAGTGGACTTTTGGTTCATGAAAGTAAACAGGCCTATGTTATGCAATCCCAAAGTAGATCACAGATATACTTTACTTTTCTGATAACACAGTGCTCATACACAGCAGATATGAGCATCCTTGTTTGTCTCATTTATCTGAATAGACACTGTAGAAGTAAATGCATTCTTTTTACGTAGCCCAAAAGATAAAAAAAAAAAAAAAAAGTCTGAAAAGGTTCAAAAGGGATAATTGCTGGGATTCTGGCCCAGTTCCTCCTAACAGAACTGAGTGAGGCTATTTTGCTCACATGCTTTTCGGTTTTGCCCATAAATCTTCTACTGGACTGAAGTCAGGGCATTGTGGAGGCCACTCCATTACCTTCACTTTGTTATCCTTAGGGCTCGTTCCCACTGAGCAAAAGCAGCTGAATTTCTGCGCTGAATCAGCGCTGAAATTTCAGCCGTTAAAATAGGTGCAGAGCTAATTTCCATTGTGTTAAATGGAAATTCTGCTCTGCAGTTCACACAGTGGAATTTCCGCACTGAACTAATCCGCTTTCCGCCAGAAGAATGAACATGTTCATTCTTCCGCTAGCGGAAGCCTATACAAATCAATGGGGCTCTGATTTTCTGTTTCAGCGCGGAATACGCGCGTATTCAGCGCGGAATACAAGCGTAATACAAGCGGAAATTACTCGCTGAATCAGCGCGGAAATGGGGAAAAGGGGGGGTGAGGAGGATTCTAGTATATGTTCTGGTATAGTCTAGTTTACTCACCAAATACTCGCTGAATTTCAGCGCTGAATGCATGCGGATTCAGCGCGGATTCCTCGAGTATTCCGCGCTGAATTTGTCAAGAGCTGATTACGAGCTGAACACTTTCCTAGCAGAATACGCAGGGATTCTGCTTACATTCTGCTTATATTCTGCTCGGAATTCAGCGTCAGTTGATTTCAGGCGGAAATATTTCCTTGCGTAATCCGCTCCTTTTGCTCTGTGTGAACGTAGCCTTAAAGGGAATCTCTAAGCTGCAATTAAGGTTCCAAACAGCTGACACTGTTAAGTCAAGGAGACACATGGTACCTTTCATATAATCTGTCTCTGGTGCAGAGCGTCACTAAAATACTCTGACACTTTGCAGCATACCATCAAAGCATTTTTTCTTTACGTTATGGAAACACAGCTTCCAGCTGTCAATCAGATAGGGATGGGAGTGAGGAGGCGTTCCACTCCTCAGCACTTCAGAAATACCTATTTGAAAATTAGCAATAGAGAATAAAAGCCATCTTGAAGTGTCCCTGTCACTTACAAAAGCTTTAGACACGTCCATAAGTTTTAACTAGTTGGGGATCTGGATGTTCAGACCCTCACTGATCACTGGAATAAGTACTTCCACCTCGTCTTGCTGCATAAGATGGGCTCTATAGACTAGACAGAATCAGCCTCCTGTAGTGTAGACAGAAGCACTAACCCAGGTGATTCTCTCAGCTGCTTCTAGCAGTTCAGGAGACCTGTCAAAAGTTTTTATAAGTGACAATGACACTTTAAGGTCCCTCTAGCAGTTTCATATTGCTAGCAATGTTATGTAATGCATGTCCATCGAATCACAAATCAATAAAATATGGCCTGTTGTAGGATTAACATTACAAAACACCCATCATGTTGTTAACCACAAGAATACATGTGACCATAAATAAGACATCTAGATGACTTCTCTCCTACATCATTTCTGTCTCTGATGTAACCAAAGCTAAAGGCCCTATTTGTGGATCTGCAGATACGGAATTCTTTGTAACCCATTATTTCCTATGGGGCAATTCACACATCCTGTATTTTTGCAGACCAGCAATGTAAAAAACAAACAAAAAAAACCCCAAACATGTTGTAATGCAGATCCGCAAATACGTCGGTGTACACTATGGATGCACTGCGGAGGATAGTTTGCAGAATAAAAATTCTATTATACTGACCAAAGAGCTTCATAGCAATGAAGGGTCTTCTACATTTGTATCATGGATATCAGATTAGTGGAGGTCTGGCCGCTAGGCCCCTTACAGATCATAAAAATGGGGGTCCTGTGAATGCAGTGGTGGTCGTACATGTGTAATGTAGTGGTGGTCGTACATGTGTAATGTTTCTCTATTAAACTCTATGGGCCAAATGAAGATAAGACTACAGAAAATACACTGCTTTAAGAGTCTATTTACACAGAAAGATTATCTGACAGATTATTTGCCAAAGATTTGAAGCCAAAACCAGAAACAGACTATAAACAGGGAACAGGTCATAAAGGAAAGCCTGAGATTTCTCCTCTTTTCAAATGCATTCCTGGCTTTGGCTTCAAATCTTTGGCAGATAATCTTTCTGTGTAAATAGACCCTTAAGTGTACAAATTAAAGGGCAATCCCAGTTTCAGTAAGTAACTTTTTTTGTATCATTTTTTTTCCAATTATTTCTGTAGCAGTTTCTTTACTTTATTACTCTATATTTTGGTGACTTTACCTTTAAAAGGAGTTATCATAGATTAGGAAAACTTGCCTGCTTTCATCCAGACACACCACTCTTGTCCTCAAGTTATGTCTGGTATTGCAATCTTGTTCCACTGAATATAGTGGAGTTGTAATACCACACGCTACCTGAAGGGTGCCTTATTGGGGTGCCACAAAGGCTAATGGGAATATAATCACAGCTCCCAGTACTGCAAGATCAGGTAACTTATTCCAGTAATTTTGTGCCCCTGTCTTGACAACAAGTCTTCTTTAAATGTAAACCATAGGTCAACCTTCTAAACCCCAATGTCATTTTACAGTAAAAGGGACACAAACATAATTGTCACTTGAATTGATCCGACAATATCATGCATGGTCCAGTAGAAAGCATACCCCAGATTTTATTTAGAACTAGATGGATTGCAGCTTAAACAGATGCAGAGGAATAATACAGGTACATTCAGAGCCAGGACGCTGTAATGAAGACGAGAACACAGATCATGGGGAGGGAGAGCAAGTTATTATGGAGTCATTGCATTTTGTTGCTTCAAGCCCTGTAGTTAAGCCCTTGCACTGTCACGCTGTCTAAACAGTTTTCTTAAGCCACGGGACATGTGCCCCCGAGGAGTACCTGAGACGCAATCTGTCATGACTTTAAACACACCTAACATGGAAAAATGCAAACAATAAATTTCAATATAAAAATCCAGGGTGTCAAGCAGAGAAAAAAAAAAATGTAAGTGGTAAAAATCATTAGACAAAATGGTAGTTTTTTACCCAAAGGAAAACCATGGGGGGTAATTCTGCCTCCAAAATACCAGGCCGTGCAGTCATCCATAACATGATCAGCCAACATGGCTTATGTCCCATGCCCATGGGCTGTAAGAGATTGGGGAAAACAAGAGTTGCTCACTTCTAGAAACAGCGCCGCTCCTGTCCATAGGCTGTATCTGGTATTGCAGCTCTATTCAGGTGACCAAAATGAGACAAATGCTAAAACACAGCTTTCTGGACATACGTAGTGCAGTTTCTATAACAAAAACAAAACACATAGCTGTTTTTTTTTTCTAATTATTCATCCTTTCTTAATATACTAGCTCAGCTGGGCAATGCTCTCTTTTAATCATCTCTAGGCCATCACACTCAGATTAATGGGGCCGCAACTCCTGACTACCCAACAGATCAGCTGCATGTTTAGGCCCCTGCAACTTCCATACTACCAATAGCTGCCGAACAAGGTGCTGTATTGAATGGGATAATGCTCTACTGCTACATAACAGACAATGAAGAAGCTGCAGGGCTCACAGGAGCCCCATGGCCTCTTCTAACAATGGCCAAGAACAGGGATTTCCAAAAACCACTCCATGTTAATTGATACTCTTTGCTTTTCCCTAAATTTCTGTCTGGGCTCACATCAAGGGAATCTGTCATGCACAGATAGCTGATCTCTTAGATGATGGCTGTTTTTAAAGTTATGAAATCATTTTTCCAAGCTCAAGTGTCAGAGGCCAGGCTGAGCTGCAGCATGCATGCCTCCTCTCTCTCTTCTCCTCCTTGCCAAGCATGATAGAGAAGGGTTTTGTTTCCAGCACTGAGCCCTATACATCAATTATGCAATGCAGGGAGGGAGGAAGCAAGCATGCTGCACATCTCATACATGCTCAGCACAACTTCTACGACACTTAAACTTAAAAGGAAAATTTTATTTTATAACTTTTGTAAACAGCCATCAGCTAAGAGACCAATATAACGTTTCTCTATTAGCCATTTGCCCAGAATATAAAAGCTGGCAGATTCCCTTTAAAATCGCATTGCAAAACCACACCAATCAACAGTAGAAACACAGGGAGAAAAGAAAAAGAAACTGTAAACCCAGTCTTAAAAGCTTAAACCAGCTGGTTGGGACCCTATGACCCTGCTCTTCCGAAGCCGCCATAGGAGGAATTGACATCAACTTGTCTGATCCGTGAAAGCAGCTATCTTACAGGCTTAATGTTTTTAAGGAAAAAAAAAATGGGTAAAAAAAAAAAAAAAATGTAAAAAAACATTTCCTCTTTCAAGCAAAGGTTTTGTATTAAAACCAATTTACAGATATAAAAATCTTAAAAGAAAAAATATATATATATCCTTAAGCTGCTGGTGTACATGCCAAAGTATTGACATCTGATCAATGTGAGGACACAAAAACCATCAGTTATCTGATCCCCTTTAATAAAATATAAAAGGAAAAGAAAAGAGAAAATTCTAGCATTAGTGGTGAAAATTTCACAGTATTTCTTTTTTTGTTTATTTTTTTTATTAACAAAATGTTATTTTTTTTTTTTGTTTTGTTATAAATAGCATCAGTCAATAGGGCCCTGGAAAATAAGTTTAACGCAGCTTTCTTCACCAGTCAGTTGTGTTGCACAGAAAGGACAAGCAGCGTGAAATGCGTGGGTACCGTGAGGAAGTGGAATCTGAGACCAGTATTTGGCAGACTTTTCCGAGCAGACGTGTCCACAAGGGCTAAAAGCGTGTGTAGGAGGGCCAGCGTCTACATAAAATCCAGCTTCGCATCCGAGCCAGAGAGGCACATATGGACCAATTGTTCTGCACATCGGGCACTCCCGCTCATTGGCCTCTGTGTCACTCCGATGACCCCAGTTGTGATATCCGTGTACATGGCCACAGGTAAGATAAGCCCAAGGCTGTTTCTCCTCCACTACATCCTTGCGGTTAATACTTGGAAAAGCTAGTGTGTTTAATCCAACCGGACACTGGGGCCGGGCGGCGTTAATCTCCTGTCTCAAGGCTTCAATGTGTTTTTGGGTTGGTGTATGAAACAAGCCATCTGCTGTTCTCCAGAGGAGGGTAGCTCCACATAAGTCAACCAAAGATCCATCCTGAAGAATGTTGGTTTCGTTTTCCACCTAGTGAGATGAGAAAAGGGATGTGTAAGTCCAGTGGTCACTGCACCATCATACAGAATAGTGGTGGTTCTGGGGTCTATTTACAGGGTGGCGGCAGATGGTAAAAAAACTACCAAAAATTATTTATATTTGGAATTTCCTTAAAATATTAGGAAATTTCCTAATTACAATGGACTCCACATAAAGGTGAAGATGTCAAAATCCCGACACCCCTATTGACCTGTTTAATTAAAGGCGCTCGCACCTCTTCAAAAGTTTACCAGCACTCGTCCTTCTATTGCCATAAAATTGGTAACAAAGTACCTTGCACACTGCTACCAAAGGTATGGAAATGCAAGAGGCTGCAGCCCCTTCAACCTGATTAGGAAGGTAACAGAGAATCAGATGACCTATTCTGAGGAATGCCATCAAATTTAAGGCTTGGATAACCCCTTTAAAACGTGAATTGCAGCTGCAAGATCCTCTTCAACTGCTGCCACATGGTACCTTTCATATACTAGACTGTGCTTCCATAATCTAGGGGTGTTTTTAAGATCCTGAAATACTGAGGGCTGTAAAGCCTCCTCGCTGCCCCTCCAATCCTATCCTTGTATGTTTGACAATCAGCTTCCATTCCAGAGTTCTGCACATACAAACTGTGTGCAGATATAAAAATTGGAAACAGGGCTTTGCCTGCAGCGGACTGACAATCTAACAGGGAAACAGATTGGGGGGGGGGGGGGGGGGGGGGGGGAGAGGCATTCTAGCCATCAGCACTTCAGGAACTCAGGAAAGCCACTTAGAGCACAGATTCTCTTTTATTCTCTGGTGCCAAGGGTCAATTATGGGAGCACAGATAGATATATGAAAGGTACCACGTCGCCTTGACCTAACTGCTATCTAACAGGGTCAGCAGTTAGAAGCATGAATTGCAGCCAACAATTTAAAGAGAATATTAGTACTAGATTTATGCTGCCTTAAATGAGGGCAGTATAAAACTAGTGACAGAAATGCTAAACAGATTTATGTTTAGTTTGTTCAGCTGTTCTCCTAATATGCAGGAGAATGGGCTTTCCCCAGCCTCCAGCTGCCGATTGACAGTTGACTGCCTATACACAGCATGGATACATAACTGCCAATCAGCAGCTGGTGGGTGGAGTTTATTTTTTGCATCTCATGAATATCCAGGACTAGTGGGCTCATGCACATAATGGAGTGGGCTCATGCACATAATGGAGGGGACTACTTAATGTCCATGTTATTCATGACAATCTCTCTAAATCAGTTGCACAGAACAATGTGATACATCATTCTGTTGAGTTTCTCTGTCACTACTTCATGCTACCCTTAGATAGGACAGCATAAACTATCACGGCGCTGTGATAGTGAACCTGCTGATATGAGCCAGCTGCTATTTACCTTAGGATTCCAGGGCTGTAAGTAATTTATGTGCAGTCCGGTATGGTGTCGTTCTCCGCTAATTGCCGATACGCTAATTAGCGGTTTCAGAGCATTTGGGGCGTTCCCTATGCTCCCGGAGCCTCCTCCCAGCCCGCCCACTATGCATATTCATATAGGCATAGCTAGGCCGCTTGTTACGGTGCATATGCAGAGAGCAGTCCGTTATAAGTGGCCTAGCTATGCATAGTGGGCGGGCCAGGAGGAGGCAGGCAAGGGGGGCCGAGTGGGTGCTCCGGGAGCATGGGGAACGCCCTAAATGCTCCGAACACACTTATTAACATATCAGCAATTAGCGGAGAACTACACTATACCGCACACAAATATGACTTACAGCCCTGGAATCCTGAGGTAAATAGCGGCTGGTCATATCAGCAGGTTCACTGGTGCCGCTTTAAGTATATTTATCAAAAGAGGAAAAAGATGTAGTTGTGATTGCACCAGTGTGAAATACACTATATACATATCTTGCGCAACTTCTTAATATAGAAGACAAATAGAAATTACCAGTTTTCCTCTCTGCTGAGCCGACCTGGTTTCTCTGAGAGTGTAGACATCTCCACAAACGGAGATTTCCCTCCAAACACCAGGTTTGGATTCTTCAGTGAAGCCCCCTCTCGGATGCATTACAAGAACACCATTGGTGGTTAATCCATCCATGTGGCCATCAGGATTCTTCCACTTGGCTGCTTTCTCCTGAAGTAGCAAAGAAAAATGTGGTCAACCTTGCACAAAAATATCAGATACTATGTGGCATCAGTTTTCACTGCTGGTCTTCTTGGCTTCTCTGGCTGCCAGAGACTGTTGTATGCAGCCCTCCAGCTGGTATCCATATGGTTCCTCTCCAGTCCATGCCTGGCATGGTTACTGCTACGACCAGAAATGGCATAGATATGGCCAAGAAAATACAAAACATTTCTATCCTAATCATTTTCTTTATAAGGGGATAAGAAATACTGCCTGATGAAAGGATCCTATATAATAGGTATAGATTATTATATTTGTGCCCCAGCGATCAAAGAGGACTACTCTTATTTTAGTGCTGGTAGGACTAGGCATAAAGGGGGTACTCCACTTAACATTTTACCCTGTTTACTTCCTACCCAAAATCTAAGACTGTGCGTAATAGGTTTCTATTACACAAATTGGGACGTTTGTCTGAATAAATCCTGAGGTGCAATGCATGCTTAGAGATGTAGTCTCCCGGACAGTGCCATCTTGGATATAGACCTTTGTTTTTTTTTCTTTTTTTTTTTTAAACTTGTAGATCAGGAAAGGTGGCAGCTAGAAAGATGGATATGGCTCAAAATACCCAGGAGGTACTTTGAGTAAGACCAGCTAGGTTTGGGAGCATTTAATTTGTTAGCTCTTAGGTGGAATACCCCTTTAAAATAGGCAGTAACAATGTAGTATTATCGGTTCATACAGACAGGGATATTTCATTATAACTAAACTACGTCTGACAGTATCTCACAGATGATAGCTGAACCACAACAGAAGATAAACGGTGATCAATAATTCACAGGCAGGAAGGAATGGCTGCTGAAAGGATCAATTTCTCTGAATTCAAGGACTGGATTACTCAGGTGTTCTCACATCAGATACTACACCACTGAACAGCTGGGAGTGCTTCATGCAGAATCTGCTGAAAGTCTGGGGGCAGTAGATACAACCACATTGGCTATTTTGGGGCAGTCAGCAAAGTCCATTAAACCCCCCTTCCAAAGAGCATGCACTTTTTGGGCAAAGTAGCTGAATAACATATGTATTAGACCAGTGATTTCCAACCTGTGGGAGCCACAAGCTCAGGAATCCTGTATAAGACATTGTTGCATAGCCCAGGTCTTATTCCTACCAAAAAAAACCCTGTACAACATTCAGTCTGTGACCAATACTTACACCAAGAAAGATATTTTTTGAGGAGTCGAATCCCGCTGCAAAGATTCTAGCGGTGTATGGTGGATTACGGTCACAGACGATCCTGCATGCAAACCTGGAGATGGTGCTTTGTGTTATCTGAGTCTCATCATTCTGGTTACCAGATACGGTGTCCGTAACAACAAAGTCAATGGGGCTTTCTGTCGATCTTCCAATCTACAAAGTCCAAAAATATTGATTTAAAAAAATATAAAGGAATCAGTGAAGTCAATAGGTTATATTTTACTAGAAGTAAAAAGAATGAACTGAAGAACAAGAGGACACAGTGAGAGGTTAGTTGGGGGAAGAGCTGAAGCAACGTGAGAAAATATTACTTTACTAAAAGAGTAGTAGATGCTTGGAACAAACTTCCAGCAGAGGTGGTTGGTAAATCTACAATAACAGAATTTAAATCTGTCTAGGATAAACATATATCTATCCTAAGACAATAAGAATGAAAAAATACTAAAAAGGGCAGACTAGATGGACCCAGTGGTCTTTTTCTGCCGACAATCTTCTATGTTTCTATTTACCAGGGACAGCAGTGTCGTGTCCATAGGAGAGACCTGGCATGTATATATGCACAATACTAGTCATATCTGCATGTGAAGGCTTCCCTATACATATTGAACTAGTTTCAAGTAATTACTTTCAATGAATAATGGCCCATTGACCTAGTGCCGTCAACAGTCCTTTTGGCCTAGCCCAAGTATTTAAATTATTTTTTTATTAAATATAAAATGTGTATATGATGTGGTATAGGCTCCTTAATACTGTAGCCCTATGAGGCACTGTCACTATAAACATCTCTAGAACAGGAAAGTTTTCCAGACCCCCATCAATCGCTAGACGTGGGGAGAAGCAATTGCTAATCGCTCCCCACTTTGACTTCGCAGTGAGAAGTCTATGGAACCATCTAATGCAGCAAGAGGGGAAGACAAGTGTTCAGCCGCATGCTGCTCACTGCTGGTTCTAGAAATCAGGGGGCATCTGAACACCCAGGCCCCAAAAAGAAAGAAAGCATATGCAACACCCTGAACACCCAAGGCCATGACCGTTTTATAAAAATAAAAAAATAATAAATAAAAAAAAACAGTGACACTTGATTTTACAGTGTGCAGACTCCTTATCAGGTATACGTTGCAAGAGAAAATGTAAACAAGTCAACATTACTGGTTACACCAGGGATTGGGAACCCACGGCTCTCCGGATGTTGCAAAACTACAATTCCCATCATTCCCGGACAGCCTTCGGATGTCCAGGCATGATGGGAATTGTAGTTTTGCAACATCTGGAGGGCCGTGGGTTCCCCATCCCTGGGATACACTTTTGTAACAAATGAAATAACCGCAATAAAAATGTGGCACCTGAAACATATCAGTGTCCTTGTCATGCGTGTACTCCACGACAACGGTTTGGTTTCTGGAGAGCGTGTAGGAGATGCTGTGCTGACCTCTGCTGCTGATGGCCTGCCAGGAGGGAAACAAACAAAAAAGGAAAAGAAAAATAAGTTTATTGATTGCAGACACTTAATGAGGCTCGATCTCTAGAAAGGTCATCACTCCCACAGGTAACTTTACACCAGAGAACACATGGGCAAAGTATGGTTGGCCCACATAGCAATTAAAGTGGTCCAGTCATTTAACAAAACCTTTCACATGTTACAGAGATCTGTAAAAAAAAAAAATCAGTCTGGGTGTTTGGACCCCCACCAATCCCTACAAATAGCTGGGGGTTTCACCTCCCATGGATAGGAGTGGTGCTGTTCCTCTCTAGCCCCTAAGCTGACCTCTCTAGCCCCTTTAAGAAAATGCTAACCAATGACCTTATAGCCGCCACACTTTAAACAATTACCTAAAAAGGGTCTGAGCGGTCCCAAATTCTGACATATGACACGTCAGGTATTTTGTTTTAAGGATACCTATGACACGTCAGGTATTTTGTTTTAAGGATACCTATGATTATGACAATGTACCATCAGTTCTGCTCATGAATAAAACGGTGGTGGCGCATGGAAGCCAGTGCCATTGATTCTTCATTTATTCTAATGGAGCCGGGTCAAAGAGGGCCGGGGGTTCCCTCCCATTGGGGGCAGGCCGCCCCTCCTCCAGTGCTCCAGTGAACAGCACCGTACACGGGAACTGGGCCCACGGGAACTGGGCCACGGTGCAAAAAAAGTTCACAGCACCGGCTTACCGGCGCCAGCGCCGTTCTACTCGCGTGCAAAGTTTAAAGGGAATGTACGGATGGTGCATTCACTTTAAATCCACAACCGGTAATGGGATCATGTGTTCTCCCGTCATCACGCTGTCGGCAGTCTTTTGCAAGGCAGATCCGGTGTTTTTATTCTACTGCTAGTTTTAATGACCTGTAATGTTGACTTGAAATTAATCAATGGAGTCAGAAAACAATGTAGCTCTTCTTTCCCACTCCCTCCCTGTGTAATAACAAGCCTTGGAAACCAGAAAGGAAAACTTAACAGTTAACTCCTTGTGGTGAGAAGTGGATAACAATTTTATATACAGATGATTGGAATCTTAGCCCCCAGCTAATTCCTTCCTATAAGAACCCAAGCTAGGCTGCGATTCCAGAAATATGCAGAGCAAAGCCACACACACATTAGACTCCCCTGATAAAATGTGGGGAGAATTTTTACTAGCCACTAGGCTTAAAACTAAGCTAAGATTTCCTGTTCTGCACAGATGATTTCCCAGCAGTGCCCTCCTTATCATCACAGACAGGAGAACAGTATATAGATAACATAGGTGCATGCACAATGACATCTATAAAAGCTCACTGAGCATGCCCAGAAGCCATTCTCATTCATCTGAATTGGACAGGTCCTGTCTATTGTGCCCCATAAAAATGTATAAAAGATACAAAAATGTGTGTGCGAGCTTGAATGCTTGCATGCGTGAGGGGGGGGAAGACATGTTCCATTTGCTATAAAAGGAACACTCCATGTAAACCGTGTTATGCTTAGTGCAGCACCAGGAATATCAAAGGGAATCAGTTTTACATGAAGCGTCCCTTTAATAAGTAGGTGTTTTTTAACTAATCCATTAAAAGGGGGTTATCCAGCTTCCTATCGGATTGGGCAATTATAAAATAAAAGTATAAATCCCGACACCTCTACTATTCAGCCGCATGAAGGGGCCCAACACTTGTGCAAGCCCTGCAGCCTCGTCACTGTTTAGTTGTGCTTGTACTTTTTTTTTTTTTACTATTAATTATTGTTCGGGGCACTACCATTCCCGTGAATGGGGCAATGCTGTAGTATCTTGCATTGCTATACTTGGTAGCAGTTGTGTAAGAAAAAGCACAAGTAAACAAAGAGGCTGACATTAGACCCTTGCTAATAACATTGCAAACCTGGGAGGACTTCATCAGACCAACATCATCAGAAATCAGATCACATTCTAGGATGGAGAGATGGCCGAGGGTCAGAGCCCCTCTATCTAACCACCTGGATGCCAAAGTATACCGTGAACACAGCATCTAAGTGGTAACTGGCCAGGATCAGCATGATCTGACACACGCTATATATTTCCTGCATCATCTGCCATCAATTTACGCCAGATGTCAAGGAGTTAAATGGACACAATAGGCATAGGAGCCAGGCATCCCCATCTACCCCCAGTTAGTCTGATCCCAGACTGATCTAGATATACTGCAAGGAAAATCCAATAGAGATGAATGACCTTTGAATATTCACAGTAATTCTAAAATGAAATGTATAATTACACATAGCAGACAGTGTATGAGCGGAGAGCTGCTCACACTGTGCCGGATGCTCCTCTTTGTCAGTGTTATATTGGAGAATATTCTCAGTGTTAAATACCATGTTAATACTTCCATGCGGCGGCCGGCTAATATTGAAAGCAGATTAAATGAGGCAAATTAAGCATCCAAAAGAGAGGACGTAAGCTTAGTAAATAATATTTATGGCTAAACCATTCTCTGTAACTGAATCCTTCATAAATAATGTACTATCCGCTCCAACCCACAATGGGAATTCATTAAGGCCCGACGATTGAGAGGAATCGATAAGAATGTGAATCTAGATGGGAGAGAAGAAATCTCACATGTACAAGAAAGCATTTTATTTATCAGGCAGAGGATACAGGATGCTTTAGTATTTAAATGAGCCGAAGCCTCTCAGGATCCCCATACCATGTGCCCCATAAGAACGTCCAAGGGGAGGGGGCACCAAAAGCTCAGGACTGCCCTGTAGGAGCCAGAATATAACAAGTGGCGGCTCTGGCAAACATAACCCAATCCGTGAATTTCTTGAACAGTCAGATGTCCTTCCTTATTCACCCTCTTGTGGCTGCTGAGACTTTTTGGGTAACTTCTTTAAAGTCATTTACATACTTTCATGAAAGAGTATGGAAATAATTCATGGGAAACTGCCAATAGGATGTGTCTTGAATGCACAAACCATGTTGGGCATTGCAAACTAGAAAAAAAAAGTCAGAACGGGCCCATACCAATGCCCCTTGGCATCCCCTTTTCTGATGTAGGCAACAGGCTGTTATAATCTCCTTTACAAGCTCTACATCATATTCACAACTACAGACATATGGAATAATTTGTGTTATCTCACCGTCTCTTAACCAATTGCAAAGTTATAAAACCATGTTTTCCTTCCAAGCTGATGTGTCAGAGGATGTGCTGAGCTGCAGCATGCAGATGTCTTCCCTGCCCTGCAAGATTGATGTACAAGCCTGAAAGCCAGGCAGGGTGGGTGGGTTACGAGGGTGCAGGGTGCTGTTCAGTGCAGTCTTTAGGACACTTGAGCTTGAAAGGAAAAGAACAATGGATCCAATGAAGTCTGAGCAGCCATTGTCTTGTGTCAATTTCTAGATAAGGTTAAACAACATTTTATGGGCACTATTTGTTCAGCTGTCTAAGGCTCTCATGGGATGTTCCTACAGAATAGCATACTCCATACAATAATGTATTATATACTTTAAATCATACAGTCCAAGGTTAGGATTAAAGAGGTTGTCACATGTAGCAACCAACCGTCACGACCACTGGGGTGCCAAGGTCTGTTATATACACAAGGGGATCCCAAGCAGGGAACCTCTATCACATGTATATTTCCTAATAGGTTGCAGTATACAGACAGGGAGCCGTTTAGCTACCGTACACTACAGGAAACCAGTCAGCACTTTCCTGTTGCTAAAACCACAAGTCATAAGGCCGGTACCCTGTGACTTCTGTCTGCCCTGTCGACTCTGTCTATACCCAAACAGGGAGAGATCTCACAAGGCTGGTGGGGTGGGAAGAAGCCACTGGGTGGTTTTGGGCAGCATAAGTGCGACAACAGGTTCCCTTTTGTAAAGTTGCTTCATGATCATGTATTTGCATGGTGCTAAATCCTATTTATGCAGGGATAAAGTCATATATAGGACTTCACAAAGGAGCAACCATGGCATCTAGGTGGTTAAAAAGCTGCTTGCAGTCCTTGCTGGTCCCTGATTAGTTAGTTAATCTCAGGTTGTTGGACTGATCACAGGATTTAGAACAGGGATGGGGAACCTTTGGCCCTCCAGCTGTTGCAAAACTACAAATCCCATCACGCCTGGACAGCCAAAGCAAAGCTTTGGCTGTCCAAGCATGATGGGAATTGTAGTTTTGCAACAGCTGGAGGGCCGAAGGTTCCCCATGCCTGGTTTACAAGCAGTACTATCCTACTTTTGTCCTTATATATTGATAAGATTCACCTTCCTCAGTCGCAGCAATTATCAATGCATGCAAGTGCGTCCTTATACATACAAGTGACAACTAAAAATATTCTTATCATAGGCTTTATATTCTGTCTCACCTCCTGCGTAGGACTGTGTGAGCACACCTGTAAACTACCAGCAACGATTCCGTCATTCTGCATGTACAGATCCTGCGTGCCAAAATTCAAGAGGTTAATCCATGCAGGAGAGCACCCATAGCATGTAACAAACAGGTATAGCTCTAAAAGGATTAGAAAGAGACCCCCAGGAACAAACCCTATGATAAACAGTAAAGAGATAGTGTTATAGGAGGCTACAAGTTGGCATTGGCCATGGCCCCAGATACATAGATTTTAAGCATATCCTCTACTTGGTGTAAATGGTGATATAGCAATGTTATTTGCATTGTGTTCAAAGGCCAGCACTATAAATGATGCTTTTTCAACTGAAAAACAGTGGGGGAAATAAAGGAACAAGAAGCGGGAAGAGGGGAAAGGAAGGAACGGAGGAGCAGACAGAACATCCCATTCTAAGCAAGCGGTGGCGGTTTTACTGGTCTGAGTCTAAAAGGAGCTTTCCAGAGAAAGAATATACTTAAGTAACACAGACGCCCTTCATTTAGTGGCCGCACAGTAAAAAACAGACACAGCAATGGGAGATAAAAACACACAGGAAAGCAGAGAGAAGAAAAAGCAAAGGACTTTTTATAGAGGAAGCTATAAAGCCATTGCTGGTAAGAAATACCACCTCCCCTTCTCCTCCTCCATCAAGGTGTTAATGGCCACGGCAACATATATTAATGTGTGTAAAGGAATTTGATTAAATAAATAGACACCGTTACTTAAAAAAAAAAAAAGTTTGGGTTAAAACCCCCCACCATTTGTTAACCAGAGTGAGGAGAAGTGCTTGGCCGACTGCGCTCTGGCTTACTGCCTTTGTTGTCTTGCCACGGGAAATGGTATCCAATGTAAGTCTATGGAAGCCATCTCCTACAATGAGACTGAGATCGCAACAAACCGGGGAGTGAAGCACGTAGCTGCGCGCTTCTCCTGCCTCCTGAACACCCAGATCCTGACTAATCAAAAAACTTTTGGCAGGTGTGTCAGGGACACTTTAAATCCTCTTGCAACTAAAGTGTTGATGAAATTATATTAGGGAATTACTATTAACAGCTTATGGTCTAGTTAGGTTTAAAGGGGTTATCCAGGGCTACAAAAACATGGCCACTTTCCCCCTACTGTTGTCTCCAGTTTGGGTGGGGTTTTGAAACTCAGTTCCATTGAAGTAAATGGAGCTTAATTGCAAATCACACCTGACCTTGAGACAAGAGGGGGAAAATGGCCATGTTTTTGCCACGCTGGATAACCACTTTAAGAATCATGACGTCCTGCTGAAAACCTACTGGACCCACAGATTTTATGATTACTGGGATGCCAGGGGCAGCAGGCGGTTACTGGGTTCAACTAGGTCCTATGAAGGCCTATAGGTGGCCATACACAAAGTAGTATATTGATTGTTGAATGAATAAATGAATGAATGACGGTTTAATAAACTCTTATTTTGCTGACACAGAAATACACAATTTAGTCCATTAAAGGGGTAGAACGCAAAAAAAAAAACAAAAAAAAAAAACTTTCAAATCAACTGATAATTTCCTTTCAATAAAATTTTCAAGTCTTTCCAGTACATATCAGCTGCTGTATGTCCTGCAGGAAATGGTGTATTCTTTCCAATCTGACACAGTGCTCTCTGCTGGTGTCAGGAACTGTCCAGAGCAGTAGCAAATCCCCTTTATTATAGTATGTACAGTTTTGAACTGAATCTATAATGGGGTCCCGACCCTTTTTTCCCCCCTCTTTTCTCTCTGTATTCCTTAAAGTATTGTTGTAAAAACTAAAAAACTTCAATAAATAAAGATTGAAAAGAAAACCTCTCCTGCTCTCCAAACTGGACAGAATACCTGACTTCCTGTAGAACAGGCTGTCCAGGCATGATGGGAATTGTAGTTTTGCAACAGCTGGAGGGCCGAAGGTTCCCCATCCCTGCTGTAGAACATACACTAGCTGATAAGTACTGGAAGACTTTTTTTCTTCTACAGAAATAAATCACAAAATCTTTGGCACCAGTTGATTTGAAAGAACATTTTTTTGTGAACTATCCCTTTAAATCCCTCAAGCTGGCCATACATGATTAATACCACCAGTGTATGACAGACCACTATGTCGCAGTTCTTTCAGAGTCTTCTCTGTTTTCAAAAACTCACAGTTGTCTAAAAAACGGACACATGAAAGTACCCTGGTAGGGTTTGTCGCATGTGGGTAAGCCCAGGCCCAAACATGGCAGTACTAATTGGCATTGGCCACCATGTTACAGGCATAGTCAAACAAACTAGCCACCACAATGCATAGGCCGCAGCGTGAGAACCTGACCGTAGGGTTTACAGCGGTCACGGAAATCTGCAGGTTTTGAGTTTATTTTAAAGTAGCGATTTCCAAATATAAATATAACAAAATAGCGTGTAATATGGAATAGGGGCTCTATAAAACGTTGGATTAGACCGACGATAGATCTTGTAACAGCTGCAAGACCATATTCCTGAAATATTGAATTATCTGGCCACGAGGAGCAAATATAGAATTATTACTTCATATTACGCCGAATTATACCCTTCACTTTGTGCCCCTGGGAACCGAGGCATTCAAGGTTATATGTGATCAAGGCAGAAGGATCCCTTACATAGCAGAGCTCAGTCCTAATCTCCTTTGATGGTAATACCTACAGAAGAACACACCTTTCACAGAGTATTATGTAAAGCCGCAGAGGCTTAGAGGAAAGTCTTGGGGTCTAAGAAAGGTTAAGAACAGGGTGTGTGTGTTCTGGGGATTCAGCAGAGAACTCCACAAGTTGCAGAAGTTATGCAGGCGGTTCGGAGAACTCCTACTCGTGTTCCTAGTCTTGGCCGAAAACCATGTAACAATGCGAGATTGTTTAGAAGAGGCAAACAGTGCTAAACGCGAGACGCTGAAAACACGGCCGGCGCGCATCCCAAAACAGATCTGTTTCTTATAAAACATCAACACAACGCCCGAGATGTATCTGCACTGTCGCCAGGAAACTTTAATACATGAGGACATACTTCAGAGCGTCTAAAGCAGGGATGGGGAACCTTCAGCCCTCCAGCTGTTGCAAAACTACAATTCCCATCATGCCTGGACAGCCAAAGCAAAGCTTTGGCTGCCCAAGCATGATGGGAATTGTAGTTTTGCAACAGCTGGAGGGCCGAAGATTCCACATCTCTGGTCTAAAGAGACACCAAGTCTAAGCATGGCAACTTCTCCCATGTAATGTCCAACACATTTCCAGCTCCACAAAATATTGCAACTTTAAAAAAGGGACGTGTCAGTATTAAGCAGTGTCAGCACTGTCGAATCTATCAGGCAGAGTCTATGGATAGACATTTTTCTAGAAAAAGGTTACTAGACTGACCTATCGATAGACATCCCTTCCCTGTGTGCAGTAGTCCAGTGGGCGGTCCTATTCGGTAATTGACAGCTAGCTTTGTGTGCTTATTCATAAAGTGAAGGCTGTCAGGTCACTGATTAAGACTGCCTACTGGACTCCTAAACCAAGAATAAGCAGAGAATATTAAAAAAAATATATATATTTTTATATAATATATATATATATATCATGCCAAGTCAGAAGCAGATTTTCTATCTGGTGGCTTCTGTCTATTGTTCCCTGTTACCTGTCTAATGTTCTTCAATGGGATTAGACAGGAAATCTGCCCCCCACGATCGCTACTTTATCACATCTCGCTCCAGAAAGAGTGGCGACAGAGGATAAGATGGTATAAGCAGCTTTATGGTTTCTACTTGGATGACCAGGACCATTAATCTCTGGTTACCCCTTCTGCCTAATTGTGTTGTCATCTCCTGTAAAATAAAATCAAAACCCCATTAATCTAATAAGCCGGCTTCTTGCTAACATATCCTCATTTTCCAGACAATAAGAAGGCTAATGAGATCTTAAGATGATGCTTTCTAGGGATGATTGGTGGTAGGAGACAAAGCAATAAAGATCCTGAGAAATAAGGAACTATTGGGGGGGGGGGGGGGCTACAGCACAGCCTGTATAGCATGGGGATCCTAGTGATTGGCCTTAACTAATTTTATGGATAATACAAATGCTGGGCTGTGGAGAGTCCAGATTTTACATTTACATCTATTAAAAATTTCAAGCCTTCCAGTACTTATCAGCTGCTATATGTCCTGCAGGAAGTGGTGTGTTATTTCCAGTCCGACATAGTACTCTCTGCTGCCACCTCTGTCCATGTCAGGAACTGTCCAGAGCAGTAGCAAATTCCCATAGGAAACCTCTCCTGCTGTCCAGACAGGAAATACTACCACTTTATGCAGGACATACAGCAGCTGATAAGTACTGAAAGACTTGAGATTTTTTTTTAAATAGAAGTAAACAACAAATTTATGGCACTTTCTGCCACTAGTTGATATAAAAGAAAAAATGGTGAACGATGCCTTTAAAGACAATCTACTGTGAAGGGTATACATGATACCCTTTTACGTCACAGGTCATGAACTGGTCTTTAGGTGCTCGGCATCTCTGCACATGTGTTACAGGTGATGTAAGTTATTGACCTCTTACCTAAAGCAGGTCGGGTCATATTTCCATTACTCCCCAGGTGACAGCACTGGTCTAGGGATACAGGTAAACTCTTCTACCATTATGCTGGGTTACACTGGATTTGTGTCTGCATTATAGGTCCCAAAAAAAAAATTATGGGAATATGAGCAAATGCACATGCACTGAAATAAAACAAGCTCGATTTTCAGGACATGAATAAGCCCCATTGAACTGTGGAAGGAGGAGGCAGCACCCAGTGACAGGCACCCTGGTCAATGGACACTTATCTCTAGGCTGAGGCTCCATTGTGCACCTGACAAGTGGATCTGCCAGATTTCCTCTAAAGGATCTCAGCGTTTCTTCCTATGCCCATCACAGTCTACATAGTAGGATGTACAGTATGGATTATTCGGTGTTAAACAGACTTATTAATATACATGACACATTATAATTCCTTTAACAATAGGTGCCGATCTGCCAACAATATAGAGCAGCTGTAAAATACATTGTGATTGAGACAGAAGATGCTCCAGACATATAGAGCCATTAATATTGGATGAGGAAAATATAGATTTTTTTTTTTTTTTGTTACTGGCAAATGAATCAGACTTTCCAATAAACTCAATTATGCATAAGCTTCTTGCGACCTCAGAAATGTCTTCTAATGAGAATGTAATGCAGGTCCCATCTCCAAGGGGGCGGTCAGGACTTCCTCGCATTATCCACAGATGTTTGGGTGGAATTCACATGTGCAAGTGTTCAGATAACATTCCATATATAGCAGTAGACACGACGGGAACAAAATGTTCATGTACAAACCCTGGACAGCAGCAGAAACAAACACGGCGCGGCTCTGCATCATGTACTGAGCCGCTGCGGCGGCCAATAACTTTCCCAAACTTAAAGAGGGGAGGACAAGTCAGCAGTTACAGGAAGAGAAAGCGCTCTCCTGACACGGCTATAATAGTAAATACTTATAATACCCACAACATTGTGCCGCTCCTCTGTTATTCTTCCTGGAAATGCTAGACTATATTGACAACAAGGTGTCAGCGGAATATAAGTATTTACTACAGCAGACATAAGGAGAGTGACCAGTCCATTCTTTGAGTGGAAAGGCGCAGAGAGCGGAGGCAACCCACTGAAATAGATAGCAGGTGGGATTCAGGAGCATAGTCTGCGGGTGGGGGTTCTGAGCGGAATCTCTGCGTTGATTAGATAGTGTGAACGGGCCCTTATACAACAATCTAAACTGAGAAGATTGAAAAGCAAACAAACATAAATAAAATAAATAAACTAACAAACCAGACAGATTCACTTAAAGGATTTTTTGGCCCACTGACCTGGAGGAGTCAGTCTGGCTAGAACAGATGTAGTTGTAATGCTGAAGACGACCAAATGGGCCATGTCACACACTTACTATAATGGGAGTTGCATAACCAGTGTAGCGCCATGCACTACGCTTCTCTAGTTTCCGTAATGAGACAGTTTTCTTAGATGGAAAATGGGGGGGGAGGGGGAAGAGGGCAGCTGGCAAAATCCCCTAACTGTGGCTTATCCCCATATAAACAGAAGGATTAATCCTCATCTTTGACATCTGAAGTCAAATACATCACACCTGGACCGGACCCTTATACTGCTAGCGCTGGGTTCAGCTGGCCTAGACCAGTAACTGACTAAATCAGGCATCAGGCATGTCAAAAATTATTGATCACAGCAGGTTTTGGCAGTGATACCCACCCTGATCAATAACTTTTGACATGACTGATGACATGCCAAAAGTAGAGATGAGCACAACTCAAGCATGCTCGAGTCCCATCGCTCGGCATTGGAATACCGGTGGCTGAAGTTGAATACAGCCCTAGGGAGTTCATAGGTTATAAATTTTTCCCCGGGCATCCAACTTCTCCAGCCACCGATTCCAAAATACCGAACAACTGGGCTCGAGCATGATCGAGTTGTGCTCATCTCCCTCTTTCTCTCGCTCTCTCTCTAACACACACACACTAATATTATATATTACATATATACACATACACACACATATTTTATATATATATATATATATATATATATATATATATATATATATATATATATATATATATATATATATATACACACATATACACATACACAAATACAGTTTTATGGGGCTGACAGTCTAATGGGTATGGGGTCCTTACTTTCCTGATACAACAGGGAAGAGAAGAATCAGGCATGCTGGATTATAAATTGCCCTATTCTTTTGTTCTTTGAAAAATAAGCTACCACCAGAGTCATCCTGCAGCACCTTACCATTCCCCTCCGTTCATGAAACATGAATGCTCAGCTGACTGTACATGGTGTATGTAGGGTTTGGGAGGCAAGCTATTGCGTATGTACAACTACCTTTACACTATCTGCCAAATAAACGCTCAGTCATGGCTGCTGCTGTTTTCTTTATAGCAGCTCCCTAGAAACTACAGCAATATACACTAGCATGGCTGGGCATACAGCTGGAGTACAAAGGAACACATAAAACCTTAATGCATTGATTTCTAGCAGCAATCCATTCTAGTCTCAGGCTTACAAGTGAACCGCGTCACCCACCTTAGAGGCTTGTGGAGTAGAGATCACGTGAACGCTGCTGGCTCTGACACCATTAGATTTAGGCCGCTTATAGAGTGCAAATCTGCTTTTCCTTCTGCCTCGGTCTCCATTAGGAAGACAGCCATTGTACCTAAAATAATAAGGATAAAAAGGGGTTAAATAACAAAGCGCTGCAATACTGTGGACTGGAATTACAACATAGACATTCCTCATATCAGCGTCTATGGGAGGGAAGTCACCTGCAGCACAGCCGGCAATAACCACATTAACTCTTTCCCTTCTGTACGGGTCCTTGTATTATAAAAACGGACACAAGTATATATATTTTTTGACCTCATCAAATATAAGCTGGCAATAGGGATCAAGTCATGTATTAAATTTTCATCTTAAAGCGGTTGTCCGCTCTTCTGTAGATAGCAATGAAAAACTCAGCAACTCTCTAATGTCCTACAGAAACAACTAGGCCGAAAACCTGTCCATACTGAACAGACGACACAGATGGGAGCTTGCAGCAACATATCTAGCCAGGACTATGCGGGATCTGAACACCGGACAGTCTACACTGATACATTGCAGAAGACAACAGAGGAAGGAAAGCGACGTCTCTGCCCATGGCTTTAGCTCACAGAGGATTACCTAGACTGGATACATTAGCGTAATCCCCCCAATGGGATGCACTTCAGGCTATGTTCACATGTGTATTGGAGTCAAAGGTGATAACATGCAATACTATTCTTTCCTATGCTATACAGCAAAAAAGGATAAAACGGAAACCACTGAACATGGGTAAATAGAAGCATTATACTGGTCTAGGCGCATCACAAAAAGTGGTCTTTACATTTGTGTACATGTCGCTATCCTCTTCAAAGAATAAATTATGTATGTTAAATGTAAGCACAAAAGGCAACATGAACCAAGCTTTAAAGGGGTACTCCTATCTCAGCTAGGCAGGTAGGGGTCTGACTGGCAGGACCCTATGCAATCTTCCTTGCAATAAATGGAGCATATACCGCACCTGCACTCTATTCATCCTATTCTTCTGAGTTTTTTAGGGTTGAATTAGGTGCAGGCCATGGCGGGCGCCCCTGTTCTCACAATCTGAGGGGTCCTGGTGAGCGGACTCCCAGTGGCCAACTTGTTAACATGCTAAGGCCCCGTTCCCACTGAGGAAAGGTAGCGGAATTCCGCAACGGAATTGTCCGCCGCGGAATGCCGTTTCCCGCTCATAATGGGAGTCTATGGGAGGCGCGCGCTCCTGCCCTGTCCGCGCTGAAGAATGAACATGTTCATTCTTCAGCGCGTACAGAGCAGGAGTGCGCGCCTCCCATAGACTCCCATTATGAGCGGGAGGCTAACGGCATTCCGCGGCGGACAATGCCGTTGCGGAATTCCGCTACCTTTCCTCAGTGGAAACGGGGCCTAAGATGGGAACACAACTTTGTTATTTTCATCCTTGAGGTTTTGCCTTCAAAGATGTGAAACAAATTACATAAAACACAACGTACGAACAGGTAAAGGGATTGTGTGAGGCTCCATATGTTATGATAATCCTCACTTACAAGGGAAGTCCAGCGAAAATTTTTATTAAAGTATTGTATTACCCCCCAAAAGTTATGCAAATCACCAATATACACTTCTTACAGGAAATGCTTATAAAGTGCTTTTTTCTCTGTACTTTACTGCATCAAGGCTTCATTTTCTGGATAAAATGGTGATGTCACGACCTGACTCCCAGAGCTGTGTGGGCTGTTGCTGCTGGAGAGGATGATGGCAGAGGGATGCTCAGTGTCCCTCCAGTGCCCTGTGTCCCTCAGAGTCCCCCTGCCATCATCCTCTCCAGCAGCCACAGCCCGCACAGCTCTGGGAGTCGGGTCGTGACATCACCATTTTATCCAGGTGAAGTGAGGCCTTGATGCAGTAGTAGGTGCAGGGAGAAAGCACTCTATAAGCATTTCCCGTAGTAAGTGTATATTGGTGATTTGTAGAACTTTTGGGGGGCAATACAATACTTAATAAAAAATTTTGCCGGACTTCTCCTTTCATGGCAATATGTATATAGGTTATAAGCTTTGGCTGCCACATGTGCATATGAGTTTAGACGTACATGAATGGAGAGGGCCAGGGCGTGAGGTCTGTCACAACATTAGAGTCACCCGGACAACCCCTTTAAAAGGAATAAATAGAAATGCAATAAAGAATGACATTTCCAGGACATATTCCTAGCTTATGGCGGATAATATGATCGGCATGGCCCAGAGCACCGTAGGCACCAAACATGAATAGGACATATCCAGAAACAGAGCCAGAACTTCCCAAGGCTGTAAATCTCTGCTTTTAAGATAAGAGAAGCGGCTGAGAACCTGGTTCATAAATACATTATGTTACGAGAAGAATTATGATAAGGACAGCTTTGAACAATTAAATTTTTCCCTTGTCTAGAGTCCAGCCATTCAGAAACATGGTGTGCTAAAAGGTATATTCACTTCTCCTTGTACCAGTACAATGCTAGTATACATCACCCCCCTGGTATGCCAACATATACCACAGCATACTGGCCCACTAAGTTTAGTGAGCTGAACTAAGTCAACTAGTGACTTTGTCAAGTCCATTGCCTGCAGATGGGATGAGCGCAGTTACTAGTTGACCACGTTCAGCTCACTTATTAGGCCATATTGGTTATCACCCAGCTTTCTCAGACCCCTGAACCCTAAATTTGCCAAGTTATTCTGCTATATTTATCCGCTGCCCACACTGCTGTCTAAGCAGATCTGCCATTCAGGATTCCAAAAAGCCTCCACTGGAGGTGTAAAGGCGGCCATATTGGCCTTCACTAGACTCTTCAAGATGAATAATAAAAGGCTCGGTAGGATCTGAGGTAATCCGAGGACTCCTCAAGGACTAATATTTGGTTTCAGGTGGAGATGCTCTTTAATTTTAACGTCTCGCACATGGAAATGAGAACGGCCGCTCGACGGTGAACAAAAGACGTCTATTTTAAGAATTGTGTTTCCTTCTGTCGGTGGAGCAGATAAACCCCCTGTCTATTCTTCAGGTGGGAGCTGACAAGACTTGTTTAACGTGAAGGATGAAAAGGACAGGGTACATTAGTCTGGTGCTCCAGAGTTACTGATCCGTGACACAGACAGAGGAGGGATGAGAATGAATGGGAACCGTTTGTCTGCGGTGTATGGGGGTTAGACGTGGAAGATTTAGAAGTCTAAACACACATTTTGGGAATTCCTCCGCCACACACACCGTTTAACCACCACAATAAAACAAAGCGTGTTCTGACAAAGGAAGACCTGGAGCACCAGCACAAAGGAAGCCATTGATGTCGAGAACGTTTTATCCTCCAGTCAGATTTTCGAGTAATCAGACGGGCCGCTCCGAGCATGTCAGGAGAAGACTTCCTCGGTGTGCGTTCACATGAACAGCTGTACTGCACAGGAAACTCTCATTAACCTTTATTCATCCCTAATCCTCCCAGTCATTCCACGGAAACCTCCCCAGTCATTCGGGAGCAGAGGTCCCATGTGTCCCACAAAAGGCTCATCCCTTCCCTGCAAATATTTAACTACTTAAGGTTTTTTCCTCAGACCGACATCCTTATTTTACAAGGAATAGTTTTTCATGGCACAATGATGAAAGAGAAAAGAATGAAGTACAGGGTGTGGAAATTTAAAGTGGACAGTAGGCTACTGAAAGCTCAATATGAAATTAGAAGGGAAGCGTTATTTAACCTGTAAAAACCAATGACCTAAAAAGGCCATCAATATTATAGACTGGCGAGTGTCAGAGTCTGCATCCCCACCGATCAGCTGACTGAAGACCGACAGCCGCAAACCTGTTTGGACTTGGGAACACCATTGTATCTGTAGCATGGTATACTGGTTTTAAATAGATGTCTCTACATAGAAGAGTCATTTATTACACTATTCTATGCAAGAAATAAGCAAAAAAAAAAAGCCAGTGGTCGCACCCGTGCACCTAGGATTTCACTGTATTGAGCATTTTAACTAGCAGCCAGCAGTGTTATCTCTGGCTGGTCTCCCTGAGATCAGTGATGTCTCTCTTATGGCTCTACTAGGCATTGCCCCCACCTAGCCAGAATCCTGCTCCACAATGATGAGGGGCAACACCCTGAAACAGCTGTCTGCGGATAGATACCTGGTCTTAGTTTTTCCCTTGTCATTACATTGACTTATAGGGCCACTTAATATGGTGGTTTCCCTATAGGAGCCACCGCTTGCCCGGGTCCTTCCTGAAGGGATATCTGGCTAGTCCTGTGTTTCGAGACTCTTAAAGGGGTTATCCATCGCTACCAACAAAAACATGGCCACTTTCCCCCTACTGTTGTCTCTAGATTGGGTGGGGTTTTGAAACTTAGTTCCATTGAAGTAAATGGAGCTTAATTGCAAACCACACCTGAACTGGAGACAACAGTAGGGGGAAAAGTGGCCATGTTTTTGTAGCGCTGGATAACCCCTTTAAATGAGGCTCCACCGACTCTCTTTTTTGCATATTCATGTTTCCCAGGGAGCAATGCACCTATGATTTCACTACATTAAGTGCTTTAACCAGCATTCGGCAATGTTATCTTTGGCTGGTCTCTGTTTCTCTTATGCAAGAAATAAGGCATATGCACATGTTCCACACAAAAAGTGTCAGGTGAAGGAATAGCCGGAATTTATGACGAGCATAGGGTTCATAAAGGGCCTAAAGATCCCAATACATCTTTTGACTAGTTTGGCCGTCAGTATAATGTGTATGGGCTTTCCCAACCATCTACTGACAATTGACGTCAGTGAAGATAGGGGGTCAGGCTTGATGAAATATCACCATTTAACCCCTTTTGTTCTGGCAAGGTAAGCCTCAGCCTGAGAGTTCTGAACCCTTCAATAGAGAACACCTGAACGATCGGCCATACTGAACATTCTTGTGTATGGGAAGGATGGGCGGGAAAGATAAGAGAACAATCGTTCAACCATCAGTTATTGAAGGTGCATGGCCAGCTTTACTTTAATCTCTAAATATGGAATAGGACGCAGGTCACACATAGATAAAAGGACATCGCTCTTTAAAATTGGTATTCCAACCTCTAAAAAGGTATCCAAAGGATAGGTAGACATGCCTGATGTTGGGGGATCTCAAACAAGATATGGGATGTGCCTGACCACAAGAGGTCTGACTTATGGGATACCCCACGTTCCTTAGAATGGGACCAGACTCTCCTGGATGAGTATAAAGCGCTGTACTCAGCTATCTAGGGCAATTCCATAGAGAATTAAAAAGGCGAGTGTGCCAACCTACTGCTCCGTTTAGGCCATGGAGTCGGTTCCCCTCAAGAGGGCAGGAAAGAAATTTTTTCTTTTAAGCAGAAGTCAATGTCAAAGTAAGTTCAGAGATATATTTAGAGCCAAGAACAGTGTATGTGGGGTGCCAAATGGCATATGGGAGGGTGACTACACGGCTACAGATTTAACAATGAGGCCTAGGAGCTTTAGGCTACGCCTCTGATGCCATAGACGGGGCTCAGCTTTACAGCTTTCACACCAAGCCGTAATATGCTGATTGTGGATGGACAGACTCCTCTTTTCTGGTCAGATTTAAGCCCTGGACCTCAGTTTTATAAGCTACCGTGCTAACCACACCGCCACACATTCCTAAATGTAGCTTTGTATTCACGCTGCGACCATTCAATCTGGTTACGATTGGAACAAAGTTTCCAGGAAACACTCATAAGCCAGAGGACGTCTCCCCTTTCACAGGGCCTTACTGCTATAACTCATTTACTACATGCTGGTGGTGCCTGCAGCAGTTTGTCGCACATTCAGCTTCAGAGCGTGCCAGCATTTTTTTTTTCTGCTAACTCTGCCATTAACATCCTCTCTGGATTGTCACAGGAGCCGGAGCCAAAATCTTTTCAGCATGTTTTGGGATAAGTGGCTTAAGCGCAGGCTAGATATCCAGTTGGCTCAATGAAGATTATGCATTCAATGTTAATTACCACGCCGCCTCTTGCTTACATCAACCCCCCCCCCCCCCCCCCCCCCCCCAATCCCTCTATCCTGCAAGGCTTTGTGAGCCCAAGAAAGCACAAGCAGCAAGAGTTCCAGGTCATGTAGCCCCCTGACATGATGCGAAGAGGTCAGCCAGTGGGCCATGTCTACTCCAAAAACTGGACCAGGGCACAATAACTGGAAAGTTCCCTGGCAAAACCCCCTTCCCCTTATACACTCCAGGCTTACTAGCCTGTTAGATATTCTGTAAAGACATCGAGAATCTCCCTACAAGATGGGCACAAGATCCTATTCCAGATATACATAGGCTTTTATACAGGTTATCCCAACATTTAAAGTAACCCTTTATCTACAAAAAAAAAAGGGGATATATAGCTGATCAGTGGGGGTCCCATTACGAGAACGAAGGTCAACAGCCCCCGTGGAAGAATGAAGCAGCACCATGCATACCTGGCACTTCCAAACATTACTGAGCCTCAGAGAACGTATGAATTCTCAAAGTCCAAGTGAATTCAGTAATTGTCGAGTATGCACACTGACGCTCCATACATTTGGGGGACATTTGTAGCATTGGTGGGGTCCCAACAGTCAGACACCAGCTAATCAGCAAGTTATCCCCTATCTTGTGGATAAGGCTAACACTCTATCTTGGGATAACATCTCTTTAAGGGATTTTCCACTAATGTATATAGGATAGGCCATTAACATCTAAACGCAAGGTGCTGACACCCCAGCCAACTATCTGTTCAGTGGTGGCTGCCGTCTCTATGTTATGAGTGGAGTCAGGGCAGATGGAGTCAGTTACTGTGTCGCGGGTGTGCTGGGTTACTACACCTCAGCTGTCATTCCCTTCTATTGGAGTGAAGCTAGGCCATTAATACTTTGTGTAACAGGAGACCCCTTTAATGCCACTTACATGTTTGTCAGATTTGACCAATTTTAAAACAGATTCTCTCATAAAAATCTGACATCTCACATAAAGAAGGTTTCTATATTCAGGTTCACAAAAAAAAAAAAAAGATAAAAAACTCTTAGGAAAAAGAAAATTAAAAAGCATCCCTCTCACTTTAAAAGTTTTTACATCTTTATGGCTTTTTTTTTTTTTTTTTTTTTTTTTTAAAGCAATAGCATTTCAGTGCTTAGACTCCCAATGATCTCCAGGATGAGCAGGGAGAAGTGCACAGCTGAGCACCTCTCTCCTGGCAACATGAGCTGGTCCTATAGATTTACATTAAGTGTTCATCTTGCTCACAAAGTACATATGCATGCACAAAGCTGTGAGGCACAAAGCTTCTAACCAACCATTCATTTTAGGAACTGGTTGGTGACAGTGCTCTTACATCTAGCAATACATACTTACTCATCTGCAGAATTCCTCATTGGGTCCCTGCAGGGAGGAAATACCCACTGAGTGATGCAGGGCATTAGCAGCCACTTCCTGCAAGGACCCGGAAGTGGAGGCTACCAGGGAATGAGCGCCCCAATACCTGCAGCATGAGATCGGGCAGGTGGGTAAACAAACTCTTACACGGAGCGATGCGGAGAGAAAGCAAGCGCAGACCCTTTTAGGTCAGCGTTCGCTTACTCCTTGTTCCCCCGCCCGCTGCTGGCGCTATTACATGCACCGACAGCAAGTGAGGAGGAGCGGGTAAAGAGCCGGGGTGGGCCATCCGAGCAGCCCATGGGAGACAGTGGCTGTCTGTTGCCGCCGCCCTGGTTACACAGCGGTGGCTGCAGATCCTTAACTGGCTGATCGTTGCCGTTTCAGCCTGTCGAAAGGCAATTGATCGTTGCCTTCTATTCAGGGCTGTGGAGTCGGTAAGCCGCAGCTCTGACTCAAACTCCGACTCCTGAATTTTATCAGGACCGACTCCAACTCAGACTCCTGCTCCTTCATAAATGGCCAGTCATATACCAGGGGAGTTATTTATCACACTGGCTTAGCAGCTTCTCCCTAATGTCCTATATGATCCTGGGGCGACTTCTGAGGGAATAAGGAAACATATAAAGCAACTTCTCCTGTGTGTGCAGTGGATGCAGCCAGTCTCCAGCCTCCATGTCCTGAACAACTCAGAACTAGACTAGATGGAGCAAATGGTCTTTTCCTGACAATCTGACAATCTTCTATATTTCTAACTAAATATTCACCATATAGAAAGACACACTGTTAACAATGGCAGATCCCTGTGATATAAAGGTCAGACATAGTGATATAGAGAGAGGTTACACATAGTGATATAGAGAGGGGTCAAACATAGTTATATAGAGGTCACAGTGATATAGAAGGTCACTGTGGGGGCACGCAATAGCACACACACACAGCCTGCTGCAGCTATAGCACACATACACACAGCCTGCTGCAGCCATAGCAAACACACAGCCTACTGCAGCCATAGCACACATACACACAGCTTGTTGCAGCCATAGCACACACACAGCTTACTGCAGCCATAGAGCACACACACAGCTTACTGCAGCCATAGAGCACACACACAGCTTACTGCAGCCATAGAGCACACACACAGCTTACTGCAGCCATAAAGCACACACACAGCTTACTGCAGCCATAGAGCACACACACAGCTTACTGCAGCCATAGAGCACACACACACACACACACACACACACACAGCTGCAGCCATTGAACACTGAAAAAAAACACAATCTTCTCCCAGAGAGAAAACACCACACTCAGGACAGAGCTGTGTGTATGTACACCTACACTACTTATGTCTTCTCCTCCTCCTCTATATTACACAGGATATCTTCATATAACACTGCTGCTCATATACAGTCATCCAGCAAGAGAACAGCACAGATCTCCCCCCACACAATGGTCTCTTCCAGCTCAGAAACTGCCAAATAGTGACTGACAACTTTTCCATGACTCCCTTATCTAATAGGGCCAGTGTTCTATTACTGATATATTCCCAAACCACCCTTATGTAATAGGGCCAGTGTCCTATTACTGATATATTCCCTGACCCCCTTATGTAATAGGGCCAGTGTCCTATTAGAATGTTGCTCATAATATATATTCAAGAGCAAAACTTGTAAAATTCATATCAAAATTCAATTCTACATTTTTTGTAAAGATTTTTTTAAAGCTGGAGTCATTTTTTTCCAACTCCGACTCCAGCCAAAACTAGC